>NW_015386425.1:300732-305449 GCF_001527695.2 Protobothrops mucrosquamatus
TTTTTTTCTGAAGTTTATAATTCTCTCTTTGTCTACAGCCCAGATTATTGTCTTTTTTTGTCACAGCTGTTCTTTGTTATTAAAGCTTTGAAGGTCACAAACACAGACTACCTTTTCCCAGGTTTTGCTAAGTCCTATATGAAAGTCATAGCTGTCAAAGTCTTCATCCACCACTAGGTGTCAGCATCTATTTGTTTTTCAATTTCCAAAATGAACAATTATCTTTAGAATGAGAGTCTTAACCATTCAACAATTTTAGATTTATCCAAATTTAAGTTTTAAATTTCAGGTTTTATATTTATTTCACTTCCATATATTTTGATCCTCCATAAAAAGATTAATTCGCCACTTCTGTTAGCATAAGAGTGGGGCAGAAATCCCCCTCCTTCCTTTTCAGAGGTATTTTGCTTCTTGGGAATCTTTTCCAGAAAATTAAATGTAGAATAGAAAAGAAAAGATCAAATTCCTCACCCAGTTTCAAACACGCTGTTCACTGTTGTGCCGGTTAGTACTTTAGGACTTCGGTTGCAAGTAGCTTGGGCTGGTCAGTGAAGTATGGCCAGCTTTTCTGCTGTCGGGTTAGAAGGCTTTCCCCAAGTTGAACGGAAAGACCGTCGTCATTCCAGAATCACCAGGGCACCCTACTTTCTTCACTGCCTGTCTGGGGTGACTTAGATCCATTTAGGGTCCCTTGGCAGGGCAAAATTAGCCACAGGGGTGTGGAAAACCACAAGTCCACGACCGGTCGCTACCGTGCAAAACTGGAAGTCCACAAGTGTCCTTTGTTTTCCCCATATTGCAGTATCACAAAATGGAGTCTTGTTCTTCTAAGTCCCTCATGCAATCTGACCATTGAATTGAATCAGATAATATATAAAGGAATCCATGACATGAGCTGGATTTAGCTACTTGTAAAACTCTGGATTAGATCACATGCCCTTATTCTGAATCAGTTTAGTTACTTAATTAAAGCTTTGAATAATAGTTCGGTTGCATTCATTTTTAGAAGCCAGATTATATCAAATTTATTGACCATCTAAATGATAATTACTTATTACTGATGTCAGAATGCATCTAAATCAAAATACTTAAAACATTGGTCAAGCACTACGATGAGCACCTCTACGTGGCAACTGCCCAATTCATTTCCAATACAAATAATTTCTCACATGGTTTCCAAATATTGTAGCATTTCAGCATTATTATATAAGATTGCAATATAAAGAAATCAAAATTTTCAAAAGTTAGGGTTCTTACATGGATTCGGATGTTATACTGCCAATACATCATGAAATTTTGCATATAGTGATAGTGATAGTGACAACCATCATTCTACACAGCTTATAATATTTAGTCATTCCAGGCAAGGTGATAACAATTTATCAATGAAGAGTAGCCAGGAATTAGAGTGGAAATGTACGTATTTTCTGATTGCCAAGGAAAGAATGGATAACATTTCATTCTTAGTGATTCCTGCAGGACCCAATCTGGATTGGTCACCGGGACCAGAGGATTTGTATTCTGAGTTTTTGGACTTGTGCTGGAGCCCATCTTCAGTGAACTTCTCTCTAGGCTAGATTGGATCCTGCAACATTTTCTTGGCGCACATTTATTCGATAGTGATTCCTATACAGCCAGATATCTGCTGGCACTTCCTATCTGCTCAGCCACTCCTTTACCATGAAAGTTGAAAAAATATAGGTCCATATCCTTGCATACATCCATGGATATATAACATCAAGCCCCAATATTATGGAATGGTCTTTTGAATTTATTGTACAAGGGGAGTTAAAAAGGATTTCAGCATTAATTATTAATATTTCTCCGATCTTTCAATTTCCTTTGAAATTGTAACTCTGTGTGGTATTTTTCAATAGTTTTGTGTTTGAAATTCTCTTTTATGTTACTGTAAAAATTGTGATAAAAAGAAAACATATATATGAGCTCCAAAAAAGTTGTGAATTCGTGCTGGATATTTAATGGACCACAGTGATATGAAAAAGCAAGATTTGGCGTGGGCGAAGAAAGTAATTAACCTCTTTTTAAGGTTTTCAGTTTCTGAGCATAAATTGATCCATTAAAAGTTACAGATCAATAAATCACAAAAATGTTTGAGATGTTAATTGAACAAAGTAAAAGTCCTGTTAATAAAAACAGTTTTTATGTATGTTTTGTTAGACCACAAGACAGAACTATAAGTAGCTATGAAAACGAACTATAATAGACAAATTAGTCCAGAACTATGGTGTAAACAATGTGACAATAGTCATTTGTTAAGTAGCCATCTGTCACCTCTATATTAATTATATTAAAATTTTGTGGAAATTAACAGTTGCAGTTATCATTCACATTGACAGATATGTTTGGCTGTCTATGGGAAGAGATGGGCTGATTTTATAAGATAGCTTCAGAAATACGAATATTCCTTATTTTTTCTATGCTAATAACAGAGGTTTTTAGTTTGCTTAATCTAAGAAGATTTGGAGAATTTGTGGCTCCTTGGGAAATGTTTGCGAATTCCTAATATAACTTGTATTCTTCCTTTGAAGTCTGCTGCATTCTCAGAACAGCTCATACTGTAGTTATTTGAGGAAATATCTGCATTCTATCCTGCCTCCCTGTCAGAGCTCCATTTTGGGTAAAGGACAAAATGGGGGAGACTTTGGATCTGAAAACCCTTTCAGTCTTTTAAAATATTCTTGATTGAGATATTGGAATAATCAGTGGGAGGATCTTTAAAACAATCTGGATAGAGGAAGAAAAACACAAATATTTCCTTGCCTTCACTTTTGAATTTTTGGTCCCCTATTGATAGGATGGTGAAGTCCTCACAACCTCTGCCTCTAGAATTTCTTAAGCAGTAGAATTGCCCAAAGCTGTGAGCACTTACAAACCACTTTTTTAAAAAAAAAACAACCCGTGGAATCCTACACATTCCCAGTATTGAAAAAAAGATGTAGGTGGAAGTTATTCTTCAAAATTTTAACTTCCTTAAGGTGTCTTCCTTTGGATCTTGAGCAGGGCAAAAGAATCGCTCTGACAATTCAGTGACCCATAGTTGGCCCATAGTCAGAAAATATACTTACTTACTTACTTACTTACTTACTTACTTACTTACTTACTTACTTACTTACTTACTATCTATATCAGCGGTTCTCAACCTATGGGTCGCGACCCCATTTGGGGTCGATCGACCATTTCATAGGGGTCGCCAAGCAAGGCTGTCCGCCATTTTTTTCCCCTTTTCCAGCGGGTGCCTTACCTCCCTTGAGCTGGGCCAGCTGGTGGTCGGCCTGCTCCGTCTCTGCCGCTTGCCAGCTACGCCTTGGCCGGCGCAGGGGGCGGAACCATGCATGTGCGGCGCTCCCGGGCAGGGAAAGTCCTCGACTTACGACCGGTTGGGTAGTCCTCGACTTATGAACGGTTTAGTCCTCGACTTACGACCGGTTGGGGGTCGCGGCATTAAAAAGGTTGAGAACCACTGTACTATATGAATGTATATAACTGCCCAACTTAATCAAATGGCTCTGGAGGGCTAACGGGCTATTGTTTTTGTTCACTGCAGACCTAACCAATTGGTGCAATTAAGTATGGGTTAATGGGTCTAGATATGGATCTAAAACACAAATGGAGAGTTCATAATCCCAAATATTTTGTCCACTTGCTCAGTGGAGAGGCTCAAACTCTTCCCAGATAATCAAGATCTCAGTCTTTGGATTGCTGAGCCTGGATCCAACTTTAAGCAAATATAAACATATGCTGACATATGCTAAGAATGAAACTCATAAAAACCCTATAGAGATTCCACTACATCCTGATATGGGGTTTATATATGTGTTTATTTATGTTCCTGGGAGAAGACCTTGGATACAATAGCCTGCTGCATCTCACAGTGGAGAAAGGGTAAAAAAAGAAAAAGGAAGCTGGACATGCCATGCCATATCACTTATTTTAAATCATTACATTATGTGATATGGAACACTGACAAGTGCATAGTTCCATCTTTAGTTTGAACCTAAACATCTTAAAGCTGTCTCTTCAATGCTTCACATAACTTTGACTTCATGGTTGGATACTGGGAGACTTGTCAACACCATTGGATAGTGATAAGGAAGGCTACCCTACTCATCTCTTTCCATATTCTCATTTGGATTAAAAAAAAACTTTCTTAAATATATTCTTCTGTCTTCAGGCTATTATCTGAGCTTGACTTTCTCTTACCCTTATCGGTTAAGCTGAATAAATATGCTAGAGAGACATCTGAATAATTCTCTTCATGTTAGACTAGCGTGTCATTTCAATCCCATTTGTAAGCTTTCAACAGAGGTGGATTTGGTCTGTGTGCCAAGGCTTAGAAAAAGCAACCACAGTGCCAATCAATGATTTACTCTGGTTACAGCCATTCTAAGTTATTGGAAGTAATTCACATATCCACTAACACGCATGCTGTTTATTATGCTAGACATGGCTAGGAGAAAATACAAGTTGGGTATTCACTTGCCTGAAAGCATTCTAAATTTGCAAAGTCGTTTATCCCAATTAAATCATGGAAATTGTCTAGAATGATGTGGAAAACCAAACTAAATCCTCCCAGTCTTTTTTTTTTTTTAATAAATGCTAATATTTAATCCAAGCAGGGAAATGACTGATTTTTACCTTTCACATTGTAAGATTCATTTTAGAAGATGGGTTTGTGTTTCATAAAAAATAAGCTTTA
>NW_015386425.1:306537-320170 GCF_001527695.2 Protobothrops mucrosquamatus
TCTTGCTCGGGCAGGGTCGCCTAGGAAACGGGCCAGGGGCGCGCCGACCGAGCCTCCCTATGGCCGCGGTTGTGAGCCAGGCAGGGGCAGAGAGCTGTGAGTGCGAGCGCGCCCCCCCAGATGTTGCGCCCGGTGCGGCCGGCCCGGAAAAAGGTGCCGGAACGCGGTTCCGCCGCGTTCCGGCTGAAAAAAAGCCCTGATAGCAGTTATGAATCTGTGCTGCTTGTGCTAAAAATAGAGAACAGTGTAAAATATCTTTGCATCAGTAAATGCTCAAAATGGTGGTGTATATAGCAACAGAATATCACTTTGACATTTATTTTAGCAAGTTCAAGAGCAATCATTTCCTTTTTAAACAATTATAGGAAATCTTTTATACAAGGTTGAAATAGTCCAGGCTGCTGGTTCTGTTCTTAGAGCAGTGCAGTATATTTCCTTGTAGAAATACAGTCTGTGCAAGCAATAGAGGTATGTTTTAAAACTTTGCTGCTTGCGTAACATTGAATCTCTTTGCTGATAGTGTTTCAAGTTTCAAACATTTGAATTACGTTTCAATAAAGAAATACTTAAGAACAGCTATAATAACTTCCTTCCACTTTAAAAGTTTACACTTTATTTATAAATATTGAGATTATGTACATTTTTGCTTATTAACATTTAAGTGTTCTTTTATAAGGTAGATTCATTTTTTTATTTATTTTTTAAAAAGATAATGTAATTGCATTTTTACAACCCTGCATTTGCTGGTTCGTTGATATTTTGGCTATTTTGAACTCAGGAAGTGGAAAGGAATAATGAAAATTAAAATAATTTTGCTGATATTGTTTGCTATTTCTGTTTTTTGATTGATCAAAAGCGTTACACTGAGGATGAAATTATTCACCTTTTAAAATATAATTGACTCATGTTACATGGTAAGCATTTTTCCCCAAATTAAACACTTACATTATTGCTGGTATAGCTATCTCTAGGAGATGGAGCTGAAACAGCAACCTTTTCCAATGCTTTGTCAACTTGCAGCTCTTCCCTTTTTAATTTGCAGTTTTATTTCTTTCCTCCCTTTGATTTCATTGGGAATTAATGGAGTAGATCTACACAAGGCTAATACAGTCCTTCATTTATTCTAGGTATATGTCAATGCTTTTATTTATGGAGGAAAAGTTCAGGAGATAAAATGGAAAACTAAAAATTAAATAAGACCAGGGAACAATAGGAAGAACACCATCCTCATCAGAACAGATACACTCAGATATATTTCAGCAGTCTGAGAACCCAGATTTTGAAGTGGTATACAGCAATGTGCTATGAGTGTGCTTTGCTTATTTATCTCTTTTTAGTTTTAATGGAACATTTGAAAAGTATTCATTTTTCACTCACATGGTGATCAATTTCATCCTTAAGTTTGGGAGACAACTGGGGTGGGAGGGAGGTAACAGATGGATTCCTTTGGCTTTTCCCTAATGCCTGCAACACGCTATTCACAGCAGCAGTAGAATCTGAAGGAAAGAGCATTTGTCCTATAGCCGATCATACTTCTACTTAACATGATGGGGTTCAGAGCATGTATAAAACTCCTATTTTCGCTCTTCTTTTTCTGGCCTTTTTCTTCTGGGTCCAGTAAATTTCCATAAATCAGAATGCTATTGTTGACACTGAGTGCCCTGTGGCTTTGGCAGCAATGTAGTTACTCCAACAAGAACCACTCTACTCCAGCAAGACCAACCTCCTTTTAAGTAGGCCCTCCTGGAACTACCACATTTTTGTGCAGTAAAGGGGCTGAGGATAGATAGTAACTGTTCTCGGAACAACCCATCTCTAGAAGTTAGACTTTTTCCCTTGGGAATGGCCTTTTAGAAGGTAGCAAAGCCTAACCTTACCCAGAGGGGAGTACCCTACGTTAGGAAGTAGTAGTGATAAACAAGAAGTAACAATGACAATACAAAGTAACCTGCAGTCAGTCTAGAAATCTGACCTAAACTGTAAAAATAGGTGGATAGCTCAGGAAGGATTCCTACCCGTCTACGACAACATACTACTTCCATATTAGTGTCCTATATTCGACAAGGTTCATTTGGATGGATAACGTTAAGACCAATGGTGATTTTGTCAATGCCAATGGTGTTCAAGCGATGTTCCATATGTTTTGGGATTGCACCCAAGGGGCCTGTTGTTATTGGTACTATCTTTGCTTTCCTTTGCCACAGTTCTGTTTGTGCAGGTCTCTGTATTTTATGATATTTTTTCCAGTTCTTTCTGTTCCATTTTGCTCTCTCCCCAAATATTGCAGCTTCTCCATTTTCTATTACTTTTTCTGTTTTGTGGTCCCACCAGTTCTTGCTTCCAGGCAAGTAGTATTTCTGCAGATATTCCAATGCACCATTGTTTCTTCTTTTTTGTCATGCCATAGTTTATCATTAGTTTGGGCAGTCATTTTGCAGCAGCTAACTAGGTGGCCCATATTCTTTCAGCTTATTTGCAGAGGCAATATCTGTTGTCTATTGGTGTCATATCTTTTCTCAATTCTGCTTTATATGTATTTTTTCTTAAGCTTGGTCTTATGCAGCCAGAATGAGCTCCTATGTCTCTTTCTTCAACTTTCCTTCTCTTAGCCATTGTCAGATCTTATAATTATCTGCTTTTCTTGGCCATTCCAATTCTCAGAGTTAAAAAAAAAGACATCATAGTCCCTCATTCAATTTTGTTCATCTTTCCTTTTTTATGCTTTAATAGATATTTAAAAGATAAGAGGACATGAGGACAAAAAGGAGGAAACAAATAGAAAAGTGCCATAGAAGTTGAATAAAATTAAATTAACTTTTTAAGATGACATTAGAATAGTGTTCCACATTCATGATTTCAGAATCATTATTAAGATTGAGTCAATCCTCAATAATTAAATACAGTGACCAGAGGAATTTGAGTCAGAATGAGCCATTAACAAAACTTTCTGTCTAATCTAAAATTGATATGGCTTTTTAATGATTCAAGCAGCTGCTAATGTATTACAATCTCATCCCATTTCATGTGGCAGCAAAGCAGTAAGAATACAATGGCCTTGGTTTTCTTTTTAACTCATGAGATTTTTTTTATACTGAACAGTGGGCAATGCATTTTTCCAATATTGATAAAATTGAAAATAGATTGACTAGAGATAAATTCTCAGAAGTTGTTAGTTGCTCTTGAAAGAATTTTTCCGCTCATCCGCCTACTTATTTGCAAGCGTTTCCTGCTGAAGATTAATCTGATCTGATACCTTGATCTGTTTGCTAGTCACCTCTGTGCTTCCTAATGAATGACAGTAGGCCCTTTAGCTTGTGCATCTTAAAGTAAAGATTACAGGCTGTTACATTTACAGCAAAATAAAGCTTCATTTTCCATGCCCTGTGATGTTCCTGTACATTTGCTTATATACAGCATGAGTGGCATACATAAATAGATTCACAGCATGTGTTTGCCCTTCCACTGAGAAGAGATTTGCAGTCCCAGATTATTGCAGCTGGCATTTCAGATTAGATCTTAATTTGTTTGTTTGGAATTTTGAATTGCTATAAGAGACTGGATACTTGAAAGGCATCCCAAAAAAATCTCAAGACATCTGTTCTTCTTCTCTAAAGAGAATGTAGTATATGAGGCACTGGTTTTTTTCCCCTTTCTCCAGAAATTGCTGCCTAGCTCACAAGAGCACAAAGAAGTTCATCCTCCCTGCTATATTTCATTTCTGTATTAATGATATCATACTGGCCCTCGCCAAAATAAATTTTCATCCTCCATCTCTGGCTTATAATCCAGTCTCCATATTAATATATGCTGGCAATCTTGCTACTCCTTCTAAATGCGAAGCACAGCCAAGATAAAGTCTATTCTGCCAGGCCAACAAACTCCAAGTGGATAGTATTTACCAGGAAAGTGCATATTCACTCTCATATCTGGAAAATTAACAGCAACCAAACTGTACCAATGAAAGACTTCCAATATATAGGCATTTATTGGCAATTATCTTCAATTGATTGATTATGCATTGTGAAGTCAGTGTCAACTTTTAGTGGTAAGATTAATAGATCTTTCAGTGACTCAGTTATCTATCTTTTGGAAACTCCGAGCTTCTAACCATATCCTGCAGTCATAAAAAGCTTCCGTTTTTTTTTTTAAATGGTAAGGAAATAATTATGCGCCTGGATAAATCACATTATTTAAATCTCAAGGGGTTTGCTATGTATGATGTATACAGTACATGTGTGTGTGCAAAACTATCTCTGTGTTAGAAGCAGCTCAATCAAAATTCCTGAGATCTATAGATTTTTCTTTTAAAAGCTCTGCTGCTATGCAGAAGCCAAATAGATAATTGAGGCAGTAACAATAAATTAGAAGATTCTTCACTCTGTGTCAGTATCACACCTTGTCTATTGCAGTCTGGAGAGAAAATTCAAAACTTTCTCTTATAATGATCAATTATGCCCTTGTGGAAATAATGGATTCCTTAAATGATGTTTTATTACATTGCCTCATGTGTAGAGATATTAGTAAAAGGTATATTGCACCTGTTTGGCAGAATTCCAATAATTATATATTTAATCATATGATTCTGTATCCTTCACAGTGGCCAAATTCTATTCTGCTGCTTACAAGACTAGAAGTCAGAATCTGACCCAGAAACATAAATACTCAGTTCTTGGATAAAAATTTGAGTTTCTCTTTTTGTCTGGCTTTTATACTATCCTCCACCTGTGCGGCATATTAGTTTTTTTTTACTTTTGCATGATTTGGTCTATGTTAATAAATTGAATAAACTCATACTGTAGAGACCATTCACACATACAGATATACAACCATACACACACACACACACACATTCTCTTCTCACTTTCTAGCAGAAATAGGAAAAGAAGAAGAGAGGAATGGAAATGATAAAGAGTAGCTACAGTAGGAAAAGAAAGAAGGAAGGAGACAGCAGGGAACACATGTGTATACAAGTGAAATGAGGGAAAGAGATATATGGAAAAGGAAAGAAAAAGAGATAAACTAGTTTTTTAGGCACTGCAAAGGAGCTAAATTTACCATAAGCAGGCTCTCCAATCAGACTGTTCTTCAGGTTAATCTTTAAAACCATTCTTGTGTTTCATCAGTAGGGTCTGCACATATTTGCACCTCTTGCATATTCCTTTGTTTTCAACAGCTGCCTCCATAATCATATTTGAAGACCTATCATCTTTATTTTGGGGGAGGGTCAACACTATCTTGAGGTTCACAACTTCTCTTTCTGTGAAAATTCAATAGCCAGGAGCTCAATGAATTTGCTCCCACCCAGAAACCACTTACGTGTGCTGTATAGGGTTGCTATCAAAAAGGCAAAGCTGTACTTTTGGTAATAACAGTTAATAACATATTCCAAATTCTATGTTGTATTCCTCTAATCAGCTTACATGTCAACATCTGATGCTAGAAAGAACAGACTTTCAAAAACATGTCTTTGGTCTGACTAAAATAAGTTTGCCTTATGTGGGCTGCAGAAATCTGGACAGCCAATAGGTGGCAGCAGATAGGGATTCCTTTGCTTCTTGCTACCATCAAGCAACTTTTGGGGTGGGCAGGTGTTGTTGTTGTTTTGTTTGTTTTTCTGTATTTTTCAGTCCATATCTGATAGATCCCAACATAAATACCACAATAATTTGAAAAAAAAATTGCATTTTTGTAAAATAATATAATTAATGAAGTTGTTCTTTAATCAAAAATTTAGATTTTTTTTAAAAAAAGGGTAGTACTTAAGGTTTTCCAAAGTCTACTTTTATTTCAAAAACTCAGAGAAAACATAATGATTTCTTACAAATACATCTGATGAATTTCTGCCTGATGCACTGTGACATTAGAAATAGCACAAAAAAGTAATTGAATGGGCCCATAATTGATAACTAATGGCTTGCACTTGAAGTCTTTCTCCATAATTCACTACAAGTTGACATCCCAGCACTATAGAATGGAACTTACAATACATAATGTTCATTCAGAATGTCAAGAAATGAAACAGCATCATTTAGTGGTTTTATACTGAAATGTTTAGAATCCATAATTAAAATTTTAATTAAGCACTGTATGAATTATGGAGAGGTCAGATATTGCCTTCTCAGAATTTGTCATAAGTTTGCCCTATAAACTGTATTACACCTTAATGGCAAATATGAAGCAATAACATTGCCCATTGGTATATTTGTCAACTACTCCCAATTCCCCTAAAGAACTTTAACTCATTATGTATAGAAAAGTATTACAGTTCTCATGTAACAGATTAAATAAACTAATATTCATTTTAACATTTCAGTATTCTCGCCTTAAGTATGCATAAATGAGCTATGCTTTCCAATATGATAGAAATCAAGATCATTGTGGTCTAATTCTAATGAATCGTAAAAAAAATCCCATACTAAAATAAATATCTTAGTGAACATTTGTTTTTTCATGTGAATAAAATACTCCACTAAGTTTCCAGTTGATAAGCAACTGAACTCTATATGACTTAAGTTGAAATAAATTAGTTAAGATGAGAAACAATTTCCTTTGCATGCTGAAACAGACATCCTCCCGAGACTTCCTAAACTAATTTTATTCTACTGAGTACATATTCTATTTTTCTATGGGATAATATGAAAAAATGTCAGTATGCATCAACATAAATTTGATAGATAGATAGATAGATAGATAGATAGATAGATAGATAGATAGATAGATAGATAGATAGATAGATAGATAGATAAGAAGTGATTATAGATAGAATACTAGTTTGTTGTTATTGTATTTCAAGAGTTTATGCCTGTTAATGTTCCTAATTATATTAACCACCAGCATTCCCTGTTTGCAGCAAGATGCAAAAAAAGAAATAAATCAGTTACATACAGTAACTGCCTTATAGACAGTTTGTAGCAAAAGATTAACAAAAATAATTTCTGGTGATGTAGGTGTTAAACATGTACTATAATTATAGAAGCACTGCCTTTTCTTTGTTCCTTCTTCTCAGAGTGGTGCCTCTTTTCCCTGTCTAGAGATGACAGATCAGCTTGTAAGTGCAAGTGTTCTTACAAAGCCATACAAAGAGGAATAACGTTGAAAATGGCTTTTTACTTGATCCTGTCCTTTAAGTTCAACAGTCAAGGTTTGGGTAACTTTTTAGTGTTCTCCTCTATGAGCAGAGATTCAAAGAGGAACAAGAAGAATGAAAAGGGGGGAAAAGTAGATTCTTCAGTTTTGTAGGAAAATTCTATAGCTCCCTTGTAGTAGAAAGCAAACTTAATTTTCTGATTCCAACTAGGAAGCTTTATGACTTAAGAAGAGCTTGGCAGATTCTCCACCAGCAATCTGGGAGGGGTTTTACCATCCAAGTCAGGCAGACTAGAATTTCTCTACTCCGAATCTAATAGCAGTATTTGCCTTGTCACGTCCAGTCTAGAGGAGTTCTTCCTCTAGCTTCCTTCCTTTTCTCTAGCTTCCTTTCTTTTCTCTATTAGCTGTTCTATAAAGAACTCATTTACTCATTCCTTTTTGTTTCTCAATAGCCTTGTTAGCAGCTGTCAACAAATTAGTTGGCTGAGTCTGTTAAGGTCCTCTTGCAAGTGGCTAAAGAGAATGAAGCATTATCATGAGTGCTGGTGTTTGACCTCTTCACAGAGGATTGGTTTCAAACTGCCATCATTCCTCTCCTCTTGGCTATGTCTTCATAAGGAGTCTGTGTATTTGAGAGGGTTTGTTTCCTGTTTTTTCCTATTCCCATTTTCCAGTTAGACTATTTTATAGAAACTCAACATTCAGCATGAAGATGGCCCAGATTAAGTACAGATTTACCTGGAATTCAATCTGATCTATGCAGTGAGGCTACTTCAGACCAAATATGTCAACTAAAACTGGATTTACAACTGATCTTACTACTGGAATGAAATTCATATTTTTATGTCTCTATGGTTCTCTAAATGCTCTTCTAAGAGATAGCATCACCTTCAACAAGCATTGTATACCAAATCCAAGATACACTAGTGCAGGATAATAACTAATGGCTCATATGCAGCCCCCCAATTCTCTACTTGATCCTTCTTAGAATTCTGAAATTTGTTGTAAAAAATACATTTTTTATAAAATAAAACAAAATAAATATTGTTATAAGCAAAAGCACAGGTTGTATTTTATTTTATACTTCCTCTCCTCAAAAAAAAAAAAAAAACGTAAATGAGAGGCAACGCTCTCTTCCATGGCCTGAAATCTTATCAGGAAATTTCAGTGATGAGTCCTATGACTTTCCGGTTGCCTTCTTTCGGCCCCAAGAAAGTGGCCATCCTTGTACTAAAGTCAGTAGGCAACCTTCAAGATAAACAGAATTAATTTATATATTGTAAATAGATCTTCTTGCCTCTGTATCTTTCTTTCTCATGCATACATATTCACCACAGAAAAATAGCAGGAGGTTTAACATGTTCCTCTTCTTCATGCACTTACGTCTTCTGTCTTAAAATGAAGATGGCTTAAATGATGTGTTATGGGAAATAATTGTTTAATGCTGTGTGCATTTTACTTATATAGACATGATCAGAGCATGTGCACCTCCGTCTGGCCAGTATTGTTTATTTCTGTTAAAATGGACCTTTTCTAAATCAACTGCCATTATACTTTTGAGAAGCTTTTTTTATTGTTCTCTAGGACATCGTCTTAGGACTATTTTATTTAGCTGTTGTGAACCACTTAGAATTTCTACATGAAAGAATAACAATAAACTATAAATACATAAATTGTAAATAAATATATAAATGAGAAGACTACTAAGAATCAAGATCTGAAAATTGAAGCTGAAAGATTATGGCATATATTGGCCATGATGGCCTCTGGTTATCTGCACATTGGATGCCATACCAAAAAACCTTGGACAGCACTTAAAAAAGCTATGCACTGACAAAATGTCATTTTTTTTTAATTATGAAAGGCCACACTACTTGGATCCACACATACAGTATACTATGCCAATAAATTATAACATCTTAGGTCCCTGGGAAAAATTCAATCCATATGAAGACCAACAGCAGCTAAAGAACTGGAATCTGTGATTTTGCATTGTTTATGTGATAATAAATAACATAAGAACTTTCATTAACTGAAAAGCAAATTAAAAATATATTTCCTTTAAAAATGATTGTTAATATTTGAAAGTACAGCTATCTTTGTAAATTGCCATGCATTGGCCAAATTTCAAGCAATCTATATAGTATTTGGCCTGAAAATTATGGATCCTTCCAAATGTAGATGTACTAAACCGCATGAAGCTAAAATAAATATATTTATGACTAATAAAAACATGAAAAAATGTGTGGCATGATACTGAAATCCAGCTCACTTTATAAGGCAAACACATAACATGATTGTCATTTGCACTCATGATCTGGATGATGCAGCAGTTTTAGGAACCACCTTCTTGGTATCATATTTCCTAATGGGCTTTGGGAAAATAGCAACAAAAAGTCTCATTTATTCATTTAAACACGAAGAATTCAAAGAAAAGTAGGACCATGGACAGTTCCAAACTGAACTGAGGAGATTCTGAAATTCAGCAAAATGTGGAAGCAAAACAGCTTTATAAGTCAGGAGTTCAAGCAGAAAATAAAGCAGAAAAAGAAATGACTTTAGGTTTTTCTACCTAAACAATGTCTTTTGGACTATTTCTGGTCAAATCTGCTGCATTTTGAGACAATATGCCTCAAGTCCCTTTATAAGAGAAGAATAAATTTGATCTCTTTAGGCTATGGAGGTAGTGA
The DNA here is from genome assembly GCF_001527695.2 of Protobothrops mucrosquamatus. NCBI lineage: Eukaryota > Metazoa > Chordata > Lepidosauria > Squamata > Viperidae > Protobothrops > Protobothrops mucrosquamatus. The sequence continues at coordinate 316,317 of NW_015386425.1, forward strand.
TAAGACTAAATCAACTGTATACAATATGCCCAGCAAATATTGACTTGTTACAAATGCTCTTCCTTAAGAACTTACACAACTTTCTACCTCTTTCTCATGGCAGCCTCTTCCTTGGAACATTTCCTTGCAATTCAGAGCAAGATTCTTAGCTCCTGTTAAGGAGTCCCTGCGAATCCTCTTTAATAAAAATTATATTACCTAACCCAAGCTACAAGATCCTGGGTTATTCTGTTGTTAACATCAGTGCTTCTATATTCTTAAGTCTTCTTTCTAACAGCTTTAGAAAGGCAGTTCAACCTCCACCCTTTTTTCTTTATTCACTCTTACTTCTTGAGAAAGATCTTCAAATTTAGTGAACTGTCCAAATGGTTCCAGATGACTCCTACAACTGTATTTCAAAATGACAAGAAAGCCATGGGAGAGAAAATGTTATTAGATTAAAGTTCATCTATTAACAGTAATTGCTGAACTATAATCAGGATGGAGCATAAATTATAAATTAGAACATATGGGGAGGCTGTGTAGGATTAATTAAATCACCGGTAGAAATAATCAAAATCATTTCAGTTAGGTTCAAATAGTGTTTTGCTCATTTGTTAAAAGTCTTTTTATAAGACTTTTATGAGATGTAACAGAACGTTGAAGCTATGAACAGTAAATTGCATAGATTGAGGCTGAATTCATACATCACTCTAAACCACTGTTAACCATGATCTGTTGTATCAGCTACTCTTGCTTGGATTCATATATAAACAATAATATATAAACCACACTGTCTGGGTTCATTCAATGTACTAAGCCTAATCAAAAACATATTATAGCTTAGCTTCATAACAGAGCAAATTAGTTGGAATACAAATAAAAAGAAAGCAAGTGAAGGTATCTATGCACAGTATAAAGACAACAGTCTTAGGCAAACATATAAGTCATGTATGAAAAGTAAGCTAGTGAGTCATCAGGAATAGAGATTTGGAAGTTAGAAGAACTTGGAGCAGTACTTTTTACTGGTGCTATAATAATTACTAATAAGCATCAATTTAATGTTAGAGATACTTGAGAAGAATGTCAAAAGTCAACATAGTTCTAAATAAGGAATATATCATGATTTAAAGTGGAAGTCTCGTTGCTTGTTCAAATTCAAAATTTCCTAAACATGAGAAAACATTGTTATCTCTCATAATTCTTCACAAAACACCTCTTCAGAGATAAGTATCCAGGTCTGATTTGGGTAACTTTGATAACCTTAGATTGGCTGAAAATTTATATAATCTTTTTATTAGGTCTGTTACAGACCTCTAATTTTCAGTAGGTATGTGAAACATTATTAATATGATATTCAGAATTTGAAACACGTTATTCTGATCTACTTGAAATGTTTTAAGTTCAGAACAGGGCTTCTTATTTGATGTTCAGCAATTAGAGCTTCTTTTGCTTCTTAATGTTGTTGGTATTGTTAGTTATATACTTGAGCCATATCCACACCACCACCCACTTAGTTTAGACTTTACTCATAGTGGCAAATAGTAGGACAATGGAAAAATGGTTGGAGAAGACATCACTGCAGAATTTCTGGATTCATTAAGGAACTGAAGATATAAAAACAAGTTCCATTTTATAATCGGATGATTCTTGTGTAGCATATATCAGTGCATTCTCTACTTTCTTGGAGCTACAGTATTAGAGATTTGAACATTTCAAGGCATCGTGTTCCTAATAATGCTCCCATTTACTTTCAAGAGCAACTATAAGTTGAATGCTGACTTTTTGTTAAAACATGCAGTAGGAACCTGCATCGGGCATCTAAAAATGTAGTCTAAAATTTAAACTAGGAAGATAAGGTGAATGCTGCAAAGGTGATAAAATTCAGAGACAGGCAAAAGTAAGATAATAGGAATAAAAATATCTTTTCTCTCCCTGGGTTTCAGATTTTGACAGGTCATACTTTGACTCAAAGCACTTACATTACTATAACTGAGCAAGCCCGAGAGATAAAGGCAAAATGAGCACACATTTTTGTCAAGCTGAAAAGACAAAACATTTATAATACGAGCAGCATTAAATCAGCTGTTACATTTCTGAAAGTTTTGTTGAAAAGGCTATTAATGCCATTTTTAATTAAAAGATTTGCAATATTTTTCCTTGATAAAAGTCTCTCATTAATGAACTGAGATGGCTTCTCAAGAAAATGTTTAACAGCTGGAAAAAGTACAATACATTGAAAAAAGCTCTGTGAAAAGTTTAAACTGAGTCAATGCTTTATGGGTTATTATTTTAAGCCTGAAGCTTCTTGGGAGCTGATCTTCTGCCACAAGCACTGAAGGGTTGGTTGCGTTGAAACATAAAAATGCTTAATCTAAATATTTAATTTCAGATTAGATGATTTCTACTAAAAGGCTATGAAACATTTCTGGTGAAGAGACTCAGGGGACATGCTAGTATGGCAATTGTAGCTGGTTTTTGCTATATTTCTGCATCTGAGGTCTTTTTGGATTAAAACACCTACAGTATGGAAAATGTAGTCCATGATGCTAGAACATTTGATTTACTTCAATTATTTTTTTAAAAAAATGTTTTTAATAAAACATATTTTTGATTATCTAGTCAAGCACACACAGTATAATTAGCATCTGCTATGCAAATTATCCTCCAGCAGGATGCCACTCATCTTGTTTTCCCTTTTCCTGCAGCCAGACTGCAACTTGCCTGCATTTCCTTACGGGTTCAGCTAGGATATGCTATGACAATATCCATTTTGGATTATTCTTGTGTGTTCAGAGAGTCACATTAACATAAAAAATGATGGATTAAAGGAAAGAGTGGAGAATGAGTAGCAGACAATATAAGTAATGACAACCATTGTGATGTTGGGAAAGAGATGGATGGTGCATAGTAAGAGTCAATCAATCCTCACGTTGACAATATAGGTAGAGGACCAGATTCCTTCACAGCTGGATTTCAGGGGATAGAAGCACTCAATTTTAATCTCTTTAATATGAGACTACCTATTGCATTTTTTTCCTAGTTTAAAATTATGTTTGGAAACAGATACTTTCCCTACATGTGGTCATATTCTTACCAACATTTAAACATGCACACATACAACTAGTTTATCAAAGATCTACCTATAAGTCTTTTTCTTTCCAGGCTACCACATGAAGAAAGCAATCAGGGATTAGGAACATTTTTGCAGACTGCAAGGTGCATTTGGCTGTTTGCCTTTTCCACACTCTCCCAGCCGTCACTACCACTCTGAAAAAAAACCCATCATCAAACTAGAATGCTCTGCTAGTATTTGGAGAGTACAACTATTTAACCATCCAATTATATTTTGCAAATGTTACTTATTCTATTCCTGCAACCATAGGAGCTAACATTTACTGTAAAGAAAAAAAGAAAGATATTGTGATTGGAGTAAAAACCGAATGTTCAAGTTAGATTTGGGAATTGTGTATGGGCTGCACAAATCGGTTGTAAACACTTTTCTTAATGACTCCAGCAGAAAAGCTACTTATGGACTTGCAAATAGAATATGTTTTTTTAATATTTTTAAAAACATCCTTTAGCAGTGTTTTCTAGTGTGATGATATATTCTAAAATGTTTTAAAATAACACAGAGTCACCCTAAGCTCCTTGACTTTAGACCTAAAGAAAAGGAACAGAGACTGGGGGCTGGAGTCAAGACAGGAATCAGCCTGGAGTTGTTATGTTCCGACAAACGATCCAAGTCCAACCCCCTTGAATTCTGTTAACTCTTATCTAGCATCAATTTAGTGCTGTTAGTTAACTAGATTCTTATTTATGACTTGAACAATAAACCAGTTTGAATGGAATTTAACACCTGATTCTGATTTTTC
>NW_015386425.1:320192-389145 GCF_001527695.2 Protobothrops mucrosquamatus
GAGAGAGAGAGAGAGAGAGAGAGAGAGAGAGAGAGAGAGAGAGAGAGAGAGAGAGAGAGAGAGAGAGAGAGAGAGAGAGAGAGAGAGAGAGATCTTGAACTGGACTCCCAGCTGAAAAGCTCAGCATCTTTAACCACTGAGCCATTGCATCCTTATATATTACTTAATCTTCCAGTCTAAAAATGGAATCAGTCACCCTCAGAAACAGAAACTGTAATTCTATAAATTAAATATATGAGCAAATGATTAAATTATTATTTATTACATGCTTTTACCAAGGCACAGATTAGATCAAGGTAAAACATAATATCCCATAAACAAATCAAATGTGTTGTTGCAGATGAGTGGAAATTGAAATAGTAGACCATGTACTCTATACAGGGCTTTGCAATTATATAATACAAACATTTATTATTATATATTTAAGTAGGCCAAAAACACTTTTATATGAGTTATATCACTGTCCATAGGCAACAGAGGGATTTGCAAAATTTTGCTCTTTTGCCCTTACATGTTTGTAAAATCCAAATCTTATATGATGTATTATTAACCCATTATTTTTTATTTAAATACTTTTATAAAGATTGATTTTTCATTATAAAATAATGGTTTATTTGACTGTCTGATTAATTGATTGATTGAATTTGAAATTGAACCAGTAACACTGGTGACTTCATTTTAATGTAACTATTGATTAACTGTCATTTAAGGTTTAACAATCATTTCATCATTCATGTCATCACAAGTTTTTTTTTAGTACCTGGATTGAGAGCTATCTGGAGCTCTAAACTTTTAAGTATGACTGGAAAGATAAAAGGATATTCCAGGAGGAGACAGTGACCAAACACTTCTAATGGCTGCCCAGAAAACTACTTGGCTTAAGGAGTTAAGATCAACTGAGGGAATCTTTCTTTTCAAGATCTGGAAAAAGGAGAAAATGCTTTTGAGTTTCACGATGGAATTTAATACATTTAATACATAATCCATGATACAGATCTGTGCAAATTATATGTATTAGAATAGAATAGAATAGAATAGAATAGAATAGAATAGAATAGAATAGAGCTGGAAGGGACCTTGGAGGTCTTCTAGTCCAGCCCTCTGCTCAAGCAAGAGGACCTATACTATCTCAGACAAGTGACTGTCTAGCCTCTTCTTAAAAATCTCCTCCTCACTGTCAGGAAGTTTCTCCTTAATTCCAGATTGCTTCTCTCTTTGATCAGTTTCCAACCATTGTTTCTTGTCCTTCCCTCTGGTGCTTTGGTGAATAATGTGACCCCCTCTTCTTTGTGGCAGTCCCTCAAATACTGGAATACTGCTATCATGTCTCCCTTATTTCTTCTTTTCTTTAGACTAGCAAACCCAAGTCCTGCAGCTGTTCTTTGTATGTTTTAGTCTCCAGTCCTTTAATCATCTTAGTTGCTCTCCTCTTAATTTTTTCCAAACTCTCAACATCTTTTTTGTGATATGGCGACCAAAACTGGCTGCAGTATTCCAGGTGTGGTCTTATTAGGGTTTTATAAAGTGGTACTAATACTTCGCATGATCTTGATTCTATGCCTCTGTTTATACAACCCAGGATTGTATTAGCTTTTCTGGTGGCTGCTGCACATAGTCAAGTGATCGTCCACTAGGACTCCAAGGTCCTTCTTACAGATACTGTTTTTAAGCCAGGTCTCGCCCAGTCTGTACTTGTACCTTTGAGTTTTCCTGCCTAAATGTAAAACTTTGCTTTTCTCCACATTGAAACTCATTTTGTTGGATAGGGCCCATTGTTCAAGTTTGTCAAGACCTTTTTGGATCCTGAGTTTGTCTTTTGGGGTATTGGCTACTCCTGCCAGTTCGGTATCATCTGCATATTTGATGAGTTCCCCTTCAATTCCCTCATCTAAATCATTGATGAAGATATTGAAAAGTACTGGGCCTAAGATGGAACCTTGTGATACCCCACTGCTTATTTCTCTCCATGTGGATGTAGTGCCATTGAAGACTACTCATTGAGTACGGTTTGCCAGCTAGCTACAGACCCATCTGATGGTGAAGTTGTCTATTCCACCTTTTTCTAGCTTACCAAGGAGTAGGTTGTAGTCTACTTTATCAAATGCCTTACTGAAATCTGAGTATACCACGTCCACAGCATTTCACTGCTCTACTAGTTTAGTCACTTTATCAAAGAATGAAATAAAATTGATTTGGCGTGATCTGTTTTTAACAAACCTATGCTGGCTACTATAAGTTATCAATTAAAAATGTTTAAAGGAATTCCTTATGCACGCAGTTCTTTTACATTTATGAAACCTTAAGAATAAGAACAGAACATTCTAGAAAAGTCTAGAATGTTCCATTTCTGATCTCTGCCAGGATGAACCTTCTCGACTCTCTGTCATTGTGAGTTTCATTGGGAAGTTTCTGAAAGTAAATTGCTGATAAATCTCAAACATGCCATTCCAATTCCAAGCAGGTCCTAGGAATACCTCAAATAGTGTCCTGTTTAGAATATGTTTACCTACTGCCTTCCTGATCACATCATGGGATAATCTGGAGTAGGAATGAAATGTTCTATGCATCTCTACTGAACAAGGAGTAAATAAATAAGCTAGACAACTAATCTTCTGTTCTGTTTGGACCAAAGAACCAGGTAGCTCAAAGCATGCCAACCTTTGGGAGACTTGAAGACCTGGTCTTTCTTATGTACGGACAGTGTGCTGTGTGAACCTCTGATAACATATATTTGCAATATATTTATCCCCATCATAATATTTTTTTATTTATATGAAACATTGTTTTTAATTTTTTTTATAATGATATCTGCTTTTAAATCTTTAACTCAAAGTTGCTTAGTGAATGGACAACCATCAAAATCAAATAAGTAAATAACAGATAAAGACAAATTATGTCTTTATGTCTCCTTTCATTTTATCAGGATATAAAAACTTATCTATAATTTGATCTCATCTTTTTAAACCACCAATATTTTCTAATTCCCTCTTTTGTTGAAATGGTAATAAGCAAAGTTAAAAATCAAATTGACTTTGATCCAGATTTTGACATATTCAACCAATTAAATCCTTAACTTTGCTCCATGTATCAATAGGTCAGCCCAATAATACTAAACAGAATATAGTGTGATCTGTCTGGATAGGTCATCTTGTCACATTCAGGAACATCATTAATAACATGGAGGTGGCTTCATTAACAATAGCTACCCGGTTACTCTTTAATTCTTTTTCAAATGTACTTGGAGAAGTCACGACTTGAAATGGATATTACCCTACATAAAAGGTAGATTGTTTTCAATTATATAGAGCCTGATACATCAATGAGTCATTTTCAGTCTCTAATTTCTCTTCTGCATATCTTTCGCAGCCTTCGGCAAAAGAAAGGAAATCTGCCCCAGAGGCATTGGGCTGGATCATCTAATTTAGTAAAATGCAAGCCGTGCCCTCTGACGCATGCCAGCTCTGTTTGTGGTTCTGATGGACACACTTACACCACTAAGGTAACATCATATAATAATGAAAATGTGCATGGTGGTTCATCCATGAAAGTGCCATGAGAAATTCAAACTTACAGTATATGTCTGTAACTTTTTGTCCTGAGCTACTTGAATACCAGATCACTGAGTGAGGTCAGTGTTTCACACTATTTTTAATGTTTCTAGTGAAAACATTAAATTGGAAGGTTTTCTTTTTTAGGGCTTGCAAAGCTACAGATTTGATGCCACAAGAATAATAAGGATAAAAAGAAAGAAGAGTTGGCTGAATGTCCAAATTATATGAATCTTTAACTTGGTCTTGTGCAACATTTCATTTTCTTTCTGATTTATAGGTATGATACTGTACAGCATTCATATTGACCATATATATGCGTTGCTGTTGGAGATTTAAAATCTTGGAAATATAAATATAATCTGGCAGTGGAGAACATAGCCAACAGTCATTTGCCATTGTCCAATCACTCTCTGATAAGTGTACTGCTTTACCGGCATTTCCCCTGTCCATTCAGGGGGATAGGACCTATTAGGCCCCAAGCAACAAATGAACCATAATGGGTTCCATAAGAAGATTGAGATTTCTTATGGATCTGGTAGGTAGGTCAAGAGAGATCTTAGTCATCACTTGGATTGGGTTTGTGGCAAAGCCCTTGGCTTGAATATTCTAGGCATCTGGTAGATAAAATAATTCAGATTCCCTTAGAATTGGACTGTGATTAAGCAAATAGATTTGAGGTGCTGGAAGTCTTATGTGGTTACCTGGGGTGTGTTTTGAATGTGAAACTCCTTGGAAGAGGACATGATCCTCAGGACCGTTAACCTGACTGCCTGTTTGTTTGATCGTTGCCCTCTCGGTTTGTGAAGTTCTTTCAGGTGGTGTGTAATTGGTTCAGAATAACAAAATAACAGAGTTGGGAGGGACCTTGGAGGTCTTCTAGTCCAACTTCCTACTCAAGTAGGAAACCGTATACCATTTCAGACAAATGGTTATCCAGTCTCTTCTTTTAAAATCCCCAGTATTGGAGCACCCCCAACCTCTGGAGGCAAGTCGTTCCACTGATTAATTGTTCTGTCAGGAAATTTCTCCTTAGTTCTAGGTTCTCTCCTTGATTAGTTTCCATCTATTGCTTCTTGTCTTGCCTTCAGGTTCTATGCAGTAATATCAGTTTTTCAAAAGAATGGTCTGGTTCATTAGTGGTACACCTCTTCCTTATTCCTGGATCCATTAGTTCTGGACAACTCTAACCTTCCTTTTCTTGGGAGGGTTGTTAAGAAGACAGCTGGACTATAACTTCTGAAGGAAACAGATTATTCAGGCCTGTTTCAGTCTCATTTCATGTTACAATACAGTACAGAGATAGCATTGTGGTTGATAGTTTATGGATGACCTCTTGCAAAGCCAGAATGGAATGAGTGTTACTGTCCTGATAATCCCTGTTCTTTCAGTGGATTTTGATACTATCAATCATGGAAGCAGGAAGCAGATTGACCTGAGACCCCTGAATGGATGATGCAATACAGGGCTCCCTTTTCCTGTTTAATATCTACATGGTCTACATTATTTTTTCATTATGGTTTTAAATTTGTTTTTAATATTGTACACCAGCCAGAGTTGCTGTGGACTTGGGCAGTTTTACAAATATAATACATAAATAAAAATGTATGGAATTTTATAGTGAATATAACATTCAATGCTAGTGTACACTGTGTATCTGTTTTGAGTTATATTAGGGTTGCAGTTAGACATACAGCAAACAGCTAAGCAACTAAGGAATTTCCTATCTTCAGATTGCCCAGTAGATTATTTAAAAACAACAAAATTATTCATGCCTTAGGTATTGATTGAGCAAAAGAAAATCACTTTCTTAGTAATATGTAATTCATGCACTGGTATGTTACTTTCCAAGTGGAATTTTGGATTATCTCCTGTATTATCATTGGATTAATTATTCAATTAAGTAATATGTATGATCGTCCTGTTTACAAAGCTTTTCATTGTACACAATTCCTTACAATAATAATTTGGACTCCATAAAAATACATATTTAAAAGTGAAATGTGTAAGCTAAAGCAACACAGAATGCCTCCATAAACTACTTTCTCCCTATCTTTGAGTGTCAGCGGTTGTCTAAAAGATTAATTCCAGAACATATATCACACTGTAAGTCTCTGTGTGAACTCCAGTTTGGGAAATGAGCCATACCTAAGAGGTAAAACTTTTTGCTTGGCAAGCAAAAGTTTAATTCCCTGCTGTTTTTACTCCCACTCTGAAAACATCTAATACATGCCCCCTAAAAACTAATTCACCCAGAAGTGTCCACAGGGGAGAATCAAAACAGGCAAGTTGATGGTTGAAGCATGATTGAGGCTCTGCCTCTTTGTACCCATGTGTGACACAGAAACATGTGCAAAAGAAGTTATTTTCTGCTTTCTATATGGGATACCACAATCACCTTGCTACCTGCTTTGAGTCCCCACCTACTCATCCCTTGTAAATATTAGTGAATCTACTCTTTCTATTGAAGTAATAATATTGCACTCCTTGCCTTCTGTAACCCTCCAGAAAGTTGGGAGGCTGACTTTAAGGCTGTCAAGGGGCAAGAGTGGAGCAATTTTCTCTTGGTTAGAAACAAAAAATAAAGACCTGAATGAACAAGTATTCTGCACAATGATCATTTTAAAAATGGCTAAGCTATCTGAGCAGATTCAAATAAACCTTGATTTGGAGAACTAATTAACACATTTGGTGAACATGCAACACTGTTTTTACAACAATAGGGTATAATTTAACCAAGTAGTCAAATGTTAAGGAAAGAGGATAAATGGTTGGAGGATGGGAAGAAGACAGTGTATGTTCGTAAAAATATACAAATTCTATTGTGAATTATGTAGATTCTTTAATCAAAGACTCGATCATTTAATAAAAGGCGGGGTTATGAGGAACATTCTAATAAAAAAGTAGTTATTTCAGACATTTGTCAACAGCTTTCTTACCCCAAACTTTATTCTTTTATCTGCATTATTGGGCAATACAGTACCAATTTCAGGTTCAAAAAGCGCCATTAAAAAAATCACAGCTATACTGTGAAAGGCATATCAGTTTTGATTACTGTCATATAAATCATAATTGCCAAAGAAGTTGCAGGTATTTTTGCAATCCCACCAGCAAACCACAAAGAAAATAGAATGAAAAATGAATTTCTATTCTTCCTTAACTATCTCTCTTATCTTCAGAGCCAGTTAGTCCATAATCATATAAACAAGTTGAGATTGGCTTGATAAATCCAGAGCTTTTGTTACGCACTCAGGCAATCTGTTTCACAAGCTGAGTAGATCTTTACTGAACAGGCTGAATGTCAGATATTTCAGAAAGCCTTTTGATTATTTACTATAGGATTTAATTCCTTTTTTAAAATCCAGAATCAGTGATATTGTTTCTTCAGCTTAGTTTTGGATCTAGTAATCATTATAAACCATATATTAATTCATTTTCTTCTCCCATTTTGTATTTAGCACCTTAGTAACTGAGATAGGGAATGTTACCTAGCAAGGTGAAAATGTTGATAGAATAATTTATTTATTTATTTTATTTATTTATTGAATTTATATACTGCCCTATCTCCCTTACGGGACTCAGGGCGGTGAACAGGCGATAATAAAACCACGATAAATATATACAAGTTTCTGTTGTAAAATCAAATTAAATAACAGGCCTGTTCTAAAAGTACCCCATACAAAACCCCCACTAAAACATAATCAAACTACGCCAGGCCGGCCGCACGGAATAGATGGGCCTTCAGGGCTCGGCGAAAGAGGCGCAGGTCCGTAGTTGTACATAGGTCGGGGGGTAGGTCATTCCAGAGGGCAGGAGCTGCCACAGAGAAGGCTCTCCCCCTGGGGGTCGCCAGCCGGCATTGTCTGGCCGACGGCACCCTAAGGAGGCCCTCTCTGTGGGAGCGGACTGGTCGAGGGAGGTGTTTGGTAGGAGGCGGTCTTGCAAATACCTAGGTCCATTGCCACACTCGCGAAATTTCCAACAATGATTGTGGAACTAACACCTTTGTGTTCCAGTCGTAATGAGGATAACCGATATGTACAGATATCCGAGAAAGACTTGTCAAAAACGTTATAAAGGCAGAAGTTTCATTTACCCTGGTCGTTTACCTTTAAGATCAGACACGTACGAGAAAGACGGTGTTATATTCCGACCCCGAAGTACGACTGATATGTATAAACAGAGCTGAGTTTTCAGTATCTGTACATAATTCAGTTAATTTTATTTCAGTGATTTGTGATACCCATGAAAATTGTAAAGAAACTCTTGGTAAAATATTTGTTTTATTACCAGTGCTTGCAAAATGAAGCAAGGATAAATCTCTTTATTTTCCTTATTATTACCCTATATTACTGCCCATCTGTTAGCCAATTGTACTTTTTATTGCTGTAATTGTAATCAGACACAGAATTCTTACGTTGATACATGTTCTTTCTTCTGTGTCACAGCTGCAGTAATTTCTCTCAAAATTTGAATTCATTTTTTTGTCATTGTAATCAGTATGTAATGAGTAATAATCTCCTGATGGGTATCTCAACTACACAGTTAACATTTAAAAAAAAAATGGATCAAAAAAAGATTGTATGGTAAACTGAGTTCCTGTAGAGGTAGTTCTCAATTTATAACTGTTCATTTAGTGACAGTCTGAAGTTACAACAGTATTGAAAAAAGTGACATGACTGTTTTTCACACTTACTACTATTGTAGCATCCCTATGGACATGCGAACAAAATTTGGATGCTTGTCAACTGGCATGTACTTATGACAGTTGCACTCTCCCAAGTTCATGTGATGACCATTTGTAGACTTCCCAACTTCAGAGAAGTGAAATCAATTGGGAAAGCCAGATTTCCTTAACAACTGCATGATTCACTTAAACAGTTAACAACTGCAGTGGCCAAAAAAGATGGGGCAAGATAAAATGGGGCAAGACTCACTTAATAACTGTCTTGCTTAGCAACAGAAATTTTGGGTTCAGTCATAGTCATAAGTTGAGGACTACTTGTAATAACATTGATTATGAGGATGAACAGGTAGTCTCAACTGTCAAAGTTACAGAGCACTCCAAAAAACTTACCTATGACTCACTGCACTGTCTCTGCACTGTCTCTGTGGTCATGTGATTGCATTTCAGGCACTTGGCAACTGACTGGCATTTATGCCCAGTTGCAGTGCTCACAATCACCTGATCATGTTTTGCAATGTTTTTTGCCTCTTTCTGGCAAAAAAACCCATCCATCAGATAAGCTGGATTCTGACTTACAACCATGTAATTCATTTAATGACCCCAGTGGCTTCCTTAACAATTCTTGTTAAAAAGTTGTAAAATCCAGTCAAGTAGTAACTCAGTTTAACTCGTGACCAAAATTCCTGGCTCGATTGTAACCTAAATTCAGGCATATATTTGTGTGTACATTGACAACAATATATGTAATATCAATATCTGCAAAAATACATGCATCTTGCAGGCATCTGCAGAAAGAAAACCTTCATTCATGTAGCTGTACATACATTGATTCAAGACAGGTTTCCTCCCTGTGTGCATCAGCATTGAACACATTGATGTCTCCAGGAGCTCAATGCCTTTTCAGTGAATGGACCAGAGTAGAGTGCTCCAGGAAATTGCAAAAAATTTGCAAATGCAGTTTGCCAAGGAGAAATTGCAGAGCTCTATTCTGTGTGGGATCTGGAGGTATTATCGCAGGAGTTCTGGTTTGAAAACACTTCATCAGTTTCGGAAATGGATTGTAACACCTTGGTAGTTTGGACCTCAACTCCCAGAATTTCCATGCTGGCTGGAGAATTGTTGAGAGTTGAAGTCCACACATCTACAAACTACTAAAGTTAAGAAACTGGCACATAGACAAATCTTGCCTGTTTCTCAGTTCTACACTCAAGAAGGGATCTGTGTGTTGCATGATAATTCCAGTGTTTTTCAAATGCAACTCAATAGCAAATGGTTCCTTGACCTTCTCCACATCCAAAAAGGTTACTCTGATTCTCCTATATTCTGCTATACTTTTGAGTCATTATGTTCTAGTACTTTTTCTTAGATGATAAGCACAGGTGAAAACAGTAATTGCCCTGGTTTCACAGAGTATCAATGATCTAGTGCATAGGAACAAGAGCTTAAGCGGCATCACAGTTCTCAAAACATCAAATTCTTGCTTGGCTACTAAGGTCTGTGCATACATTGGCATGACTGCTCCATTTTCTGGGTGAGTAAATTCTATTAAGTCCCAGAAACTGTCACTTGCCATTTGAAAACTGCAACGAGTCCATTAGTAAATGGACTCAAGGCCATATTTAAGGCAACTTTTGCCAACCTAATACCCACTGGATTACAACTCACAGAATTTCCAGTCAGCATGCCCTGTAGCTGGAGTAATTAGGATTCTAGGATTATAAACCTCACCTAGCTGAAGAGAAACAATTTTGGGAAAGCTGCACCAGGAGAAATGAAAAGCTGATGAGGGAAATGCAGCTTCCCCCTCCTGGAAGTTACCCATGTGAGCCTCAGAATTGCTAACTTTTATGAGTTTGGCATTTATTTCAGCTGTTTGACTTCACACAAGGTTTTATTTTCCTGCAATCTAAATTGTTTCAAACAACTGCTGTGAAACTAAAGGTCAAGATTTAATGTCCTAGCAAATAAAATGTTGATGATTGTAAGTAATTATCAGGTAATTCTAATGCCTGCCCAAAATTTCAGGGAATGTTTTAAGCTTCAGTGAACGAAGACCTTAATGAGCCTGACAAAATTCAGAGCAGTAGAAGTGGCATTTATGGATTATTGCTATTTTGAATTTTAACCCAGAAAAAGCAGTGCACCTGACCTGGTGAAGATAACACTGTAGTACCATAAATATAGCTCCCCTGTAAATCTGGTGTGTTGAAAATTAGTTGCCCCACAGAGCCCAATCTTATCAGATTTAAAAAAATTGTATTGGCATTTTTAATATGAACTCTAGTGCAGAACCGTTTATAGATCTTTTTACAATTTATTTATGAAGAGGACCACAGGTTTAATATGACTTTGGTTTTCTTTAAAATTTCTAATGCCCTATCATACTGAAGCCGCGCCCACCCCATTGCTGGCAATGCAAAAAGAGTCACGATATGTCGTGACACGTCACATGACGTGGCGAGTTTGACACCCATGGTCTAGACAGTTACTGGCTCTCTAATTATAGTGTTATTAATTAGATTTTGTGCCTGAATATTATTATTTTTTTAAAAAAATGTTAAGAATCCCAGCTTAGACATGGCTTCACTGATGGTCTCTGGCTAAACTTCAGCATCTCAAGTGCAGCCAATTTAAGTTACATAACACTGTAAGTTGTGCTCTGAGTGATATTACTTTTAAAGGAAGATAATTTAAAAATAAGAGATCTCTGTCTAACTTGACATAAGCTGTGAAAATAAATCTCAAAATGGGTATAGAAGTATGTGCTTTCAAGAGAGTTTTCTTTGGGGATGACTCATCACAATAACTGTGTTATTCAGCAGCACTTCCAAGCATCACATTTCAAATTTCTTTTGCTGTCTTGTACATTGTTTCTACTAAAAAGCATCTCATGAGTATGTTTATGGTAACCAAAGGCACTCTTATATGAACATCACATCTCATGTTATTTTGATCCCCAGTATCCTGCCCTAATAAGACTATCACATCTATGTTTATTGATAAATGTAACAATGCTATTTTTACTTAATTGATATAATAAGAACTGCATTAGTTCAAATATGAGACAGTAGATATTAAGGGGAAAAGAGAGGAAACATTTGATGTGGTAGCTTGAGATTTGTACTAAAGATTTTTGTATGTTATTGAATTATTGATTAACCCAGACACCACATTGCTTTTTAAATACTTAAATGTAAAATTAGAAAATCAATAAAATATTACAAAAAAAAGAAAAGTCATAAAATGAGGTAAAAATAACAGTCTAGCAATGGAAATCTTAGGCTTAATTGGCGTTGTAAGTCACTACCTGTAAGTAACTACCTGTATTGTCTTAACTTTTCAGATTGTTAAAACGTAGTGCAACCTGCCTTTGGTAAAATTGGTAACTTGAAGAAAATGGCTAATGTTCAGGTAGACCCCTTCCAAGAGATTAAAAACAGAGACTAAAACACTTTAAGCAAGCTCCCATGCCAGAAGGTAGTCTGAAAATAACAAATTCAATGCTGCTGCTGCTGCTGCATGCCCATTTCCCCCTGACTTATCGATACAATCAACTACAGGTAATCCTCATTTAGTGACTGCTCACAGTTACAGTGCTAACAGAAAAGTAACTTGCACCCAGTTCTATTGATTGTTGCTTCCCGGAGTCATTTTCTGTGAGATGGGTGGCCATCTAAATTTGATTAATAAAGCTGCGAAACAATAAAATCACATTGGCGACATCATATAAAGAGAATTTGTATAAGATGGTTTACAGATGGCATCTCCCTCCAGCCAGATTAGCAAAAATATATAACGGATACTCATCTTTGTGCTGGAAGTGTAAAAAAGAAAAGGACACTTTCTTTCATATATGGTGGTCATGTCGAGAAGCACAGGTGTATTGGCGTATGGTTGGGAATGGGCAATAGAAATGACTAAGCAAAACATTCAGTACAAACCTGAGACATTGCTGTTAGGAATACTAGAAAAAAATGTAAATAAAGATGACACATATTTATTCACTCAGGTGGTTACAACGGCAAGGATATTATTTGCTCAAAAATGGAAAGCTACGGATGTACCGAGTGGGGAAACACTAATTCAGGAAATCATGTATTACGCAGAATTAGACAGGATAACTAAAAGATTAAAAAATCAGGATGAAACAGACTTTTATCAAATATGGAATAAATTTTATAGATGGTGGGGAAAAAATGGATGTCATTGTAATGAGATAAGTTAAGATTGAGATTAGTATGGTGCTATTGTAAAGAGATATATTATTTGTAATTAATGTAAATATGGACTGAGATGTCTGTCAAAGATGATTTACCATGTTCAATGTTTTTAATTCCTTTTTTTTCTTTTTCTATTCAATAAAAATTTATTTAATAAATAAATAAATAAATAAATTTGATTACTAAACAAAATCTTCACATTTACAACCTTTGAAGGTCTGTAAAACAAAAACAGGCTGAATAAGATCATAAGCACAATTGTCGTTTAAATTAGCAACCACTTTGCTTAATGATCAAGTTGCCAATCCCCATTGTGATTGCTAAATGAGGACTAACTGTAGTTTTCTGTTTTTAATATTAACACAGGATAATAGGCTACTAGAGACTCCATTTGTTTCTCTTTAAGCCAGGAGTCTTCAAACTTGGCCCTGGCTGAGGAATTCTGGGAGTTGAAGTCCACAAGTCATAAAAGGGCCAAGTTTGAAGACCCCCGCTTTAAGCCAATTGCTCTACTGCCAGCTTTATTCTTTTGATGTTATGAACATATTAATTTGTATATTAATTAGCTCCCCAATGTGATGGGAGAAAAAAGATTGTTATTTTTAATAAGTAATTAATACAATCAATGGAATATTTTGGAATTTCCCCTATGTGTTCATTGTCTTAATGTGAGACCTCTGTTAAAAAAAATTATATCAGCTCACCCCAAAATGCTGTGTCTAGTTTGAACAGCTGCCACACATTTTCTGTCTTAACTCTGTCCATGGCAGCAAAGAGTACATTCAAATGTTCAACCAACATTAACAAAACATTGCTTGTCCCATTTGGCCTATACAATAAAGGCCAAAGAAAAAAGTCAGAGATTCTATCAAAAACTGGAAGATTTGCACAAGCAATGAAATTGATTCAAGAGACAGCAAAGCTGCTTCCTGCTTTAGAGAATTTAAGCATAGATATTAATCATGTCCTTGATAGAAAACAACTAAAGACATCAGAAAAAAGCTCACCAACCAATGACTTTGGGTTTTCTTTACAATACTGTAGTTACAAGCAACCTTATTGTCTTTCCTCCTCTTTTAAGAATACATAATTCCCACCTTCTTCACAATCCACTCCTCTGTTGTAGGTATTTCAGTACTAAGGACAATTATGATTTACTCATATGTATAAGGAATTTAGTGGAAGATGCCCAAATAATAACTTCATCTAAAATCTGCACAGAAGATGCTTACCCCTCCCCTAATGAAGTCTTTTGAAAACAAGCATGCTCCCCTGTGAGCATGTCAATAACATTGAGAATCTGCTTCAGTCAAGCATGAAGGATAACTTCATCATATGTGTCGCATGCTCAATAGCAAATTACCACCCTAGACAAATTGATATTCACCTCGGTTTATAATCTGACCTTATTAAAGGTCGTTTAGGTGATATTCACCAGCTGATCTACACAAACGTTTCAATCTCAGCCTGCCCTCTCAGCTGACATATTATGATGTGGGGTTTTCTACTTCTTCCTTTCCTCAAACAGATCCTGGCAGCTTTCCTATCCAATGCTCCCCTATCAATAAAGAACATCTGTGAGACTCCCTTTCCTCACCAAATATCATATTGTTCAATAAACCCACTCCATCTTTATCAGATAGGCAGTTCTCCAATAGTATAGCTGACCAATTTAATAATCTGCAGACTGGGTAAAAGCCAAAAGGGGTTCTTTTGAAACAAAAAGATTCCATATTTTTTAGACTTGATTTACAAACATTTTGTTGCAAGAAACCTGGACTCTACAGCTTCCATTATAAGGTTATATAGTACAGTACAGTCCCTTAATAGTGTTCCTGGTCCTGAAAGGCTGGTCTCATGAATCTTAATATCTTAAAATGTAGGTAACCTGTAGTCCCAGTTTCTCTGTTGGACGCATGTGAGCAAATGGCATTAGCCTCAAGGGGCAACTTGCCAAAATATGCTTTCCTAATTATAAACATTTACTGACCTCCTTGCAGGTTGCTTTCCTCAACAAATATCACCTGGGATAAGTTTGAGAATTACTTAACACAGTTTGCCTGGCGTGACACAATTACTGATGTTATACTTCCAGGTGACCTAAATGTCAGATTTGGTACCAATGACAAACCCTTTCCTCCCAAATTAATAACCATAATTCCTACTCACATCCTCAGAGGACATCCGAGACGCCAACTATATGATTCTAGGAATCAGGGCATCGGCCTTACAGAATGACACATACAAAGTATTACTAGAAAATTCAAGCTTTGCATATTAAATGGTAGAATAGACAATTACTTTACTGGTGAGTATACCTACTGGGGGGGAGTAGGTCCAGTACACTCAATTTTACATTAATTAATATACTAATTTCTAATTATTTCATTTAATTTGGTATGTTCTTTATAGTTGAACTATGGCTGAAGAACAACCATTCTCCACTACTATTTCATTTGGGATTTGGGCATTATCCAACCTTTCAGAATTCTGCAGAAGCTCTTACTACATATAATCTATGGATAGACAAATTTCAGAGGTCATTATTAATATGTCAGCATCCTATGAACCATAACCCTGGTTTAATCAGGACTATATATAAGCCAGGGCAAATTTAGTGGCAGCCTTCAACTTGTATAAATCCAGTAATTGCAATGTTGCTAGGAATCAACTTCTAGATCAAAAAAGGTATAAAAAGAAAAAAAAGATGTATATATAAAATAAATGCAAATGACTTTTTCTAGCAACAAGAAACAAAAATCCTGCTATCTTCTGTGAGATAATTGCAAGCACTTCATCCCATAAGTCATGCTGTTCAGAACCTACGGTTCCACTAGAAAAATGGGTAGAGTTTTACAATCAGTTTTATCCACTCTTCACCCTATCCAGGTTTCATTCCAACCTACCTCATTAAACAGTATCCTTCTCTGGCCACCACTTTCATGGTCACAAATTGTCAAATTTATTGATCAGCTAAAAAGCCTCTGCTACCGATTTGATACCCATCAAATTATTAAAAAAAAACAATAGTCATGGAAAAGATATCCAGATTCTCTCTGAAGCTCTATGGAAGCAACAGTTGAATCTTGAAGAAGTAGGATAGGAAGAGTATCAATGCTTTTGAATTTAGGTACAAATAACTAGGTGGAAATTATCCTACTTTGGACACATTATGCAAAGACATAATGTAAAGAAGGCTCTAATGTGGGAAAGGTGGAAGGAAAAGAAAGAAAACGACAACCATCAGTAAGTTGGATGAGTAAGTTACAGTAATTAGAAGTCCTTAAAGACTATTTCAGGGACAGATGGTTATACAAAAAAATTTAATCTGTAAGAGTCAACATTTTACAACCTTTCTTGCCACAGTTGTTAAGTGAATACTGCCATTGTTAAGTTAGAAAATTGATAGTACATAATCAAATGGGCTACTCTTTTGTGTCCTTAGTTACCCAAATTAATAACTTTTTTCATACGCCCAATAACTAGAATCATTCAATCATAGTTTCACTCTTCCAGAAGCCCACTAGCATTGATCCTTTCAATTATAACTCAGTTATTTTACTCTATTCCCAATAAACACATACACTATTCTTTTGCATAAGCTCTTCATCGGGCAGAACAAGAGAAATTTCTTACCATCTTTCTCTTATATATGATTTTAGTTGGCTTACAAGATTAAAAACATACACACACACAAACAAACAAACACATAATCAAAAATAAATCATCATAACAAAAGACTATTAAAATGTTAACAATAACAACTATTTAAAAAAAACAAATCTATGGGAGAGTACAATCAATCTCACTAACAGTATAGCCATTTTGCAGGCTCCATAACACCACTATTAGATCTCTAGGCCAGATGACAAAGCCATGTCTTCTGGCCCTTCCCTCCCCAGTGACCTCAGGGGGAATGATTTTCCATTGGGGAGGTGCCACAACAGAAAAGGTTATCCACCCAGGTCCTGTCAGATGACATTTCTTACTGGAGAGGACTCACAACATGCCCTTTTTGCTGGACCTAATGGGACAGGTAGATGTGATTGGAGACAGGCATTCTGTCTATGCCACAAACAAGCAGCCTTGAGGGAGGGGAGATCAACTATGAATCAATGTTTTATTCTGCAGTTTGGGACATAGAAAAATACATATGCACATTCTCACTGCCTTTATCTCGCCTTTATTGATCTAATATCAACAGAGAAGGCTCTAGCAAAAGCTGTCACAATCAGTGATAGACTGGAGGCCATTCTGTCTAATTAGAATGCTGCAGGAAAACACTGTCACACAAGTTAGAAGTGATAGCAATGGCCTACTACAGATATTTCTATCCAGAAAAGAATAAAACAGGATAGTATCCTGGACTCTTTCTCTCTCCCCAACCCTCCATCCCAATGGTTACTTCTTTAACTAAAGCAGAATTCCACCACCACTCCAATTTAACAAGAGTGCTAGTTGTATTTTTTTTTTTATATGTCTTCAAAGAAGCCCTTCTTTCTCACATATATCACCTGAGGCCCTTGTGCACATGTTTATCCTCCCATGCCATGGCTTCTTGAACTCTATTTTTTATTTTATTTTAACAAGTCGTCCATTTAATTTGCTATTCAGTCACTGTAAAAATGATTATCCCTCATCACTCTTCCCTCAAGGACTTCTTCCAGCCTCCTAAATACCTGTTAAAGGATGTTGATCAGAATCAGGAGGAGGATCAACTTCATCCACAGTTCTTGCACTATTTCTGATTTAAACTGTTAATAGCTGGGTGAAAGAAACTCTGTTGGTGGTGGTAACAATAACACTAATAATCAACTACAGTCCAATGCATTTTCATGCCATTAACTTTCTTGGCATTGACAGATTGTATGATTTGCACTCACTTTTATTGTTGCAAAATTACCTCAACAATAACAGAATAAAATAACAGAGTTGGAAAAGAGCTTGGAGGTCTTCTAGTCCAACCCCTTGCTCAAGCAAGAAAACTTTTGCCATCTCAGAAAAAAGGTTGTCCAATCTCTTCTTTAAAACCTCCAAAAATAACTTTATTATGGTCGTAGACCAGCAATAGCCATCACTTTTTACAATATATTTAATAATAATAATAATAATAATAATAATAATAATAATAATAATAATAATAATAATAATAGTACTAACATTAATAGTAAATAATAACATCCCTGTTAAGAAAATACATGTTCTCAAAATGTTAGGGTCACTCCCTAGTTTACGTGAGTGGATAGACGATTAGTGTGTGAGTAAATATAATGTTCCAAACATTATTAGAGATATCTCCAAAAAATTGGCACAAGTTGAATGGCTATAGATCTGTAACCATTTTTTTTTCTTGTGGATATTGCCGCAACACAGTATTTTGCCACTGCATGCGTGATAGAAGGGTTTGAGTCCTGGAGGAGAAAGCCTACATAAAAATTGTCTGCCCTCCCTGGCAATCTCTCTAATAAGGGGAGAATATATACTGTCCTATAAACTCGGTATAACTCACAGTATAATAAAACATGTGAGATATCTTTGACTTCTCCTTTACCACATATACATAACCGTTCTGCTATTGGTGTTCTCTTATACCTGCCCTGTAGGAGTGCTGAGGGAAGAATGTTAAAACCTCCAGTGTTGGCGCACCCACAACTTCAGGAGGCAAGTCATCTCACTGATAAATTGTTTTAACTGACAGAAAATTTCTCTTTAGTTCTAGGTTGCTTCTCTCCTTGATAAGTTTCCATCCTTTGCTTCTTGTTCTGCCTTCACATGCTTTGGAGAATATTTTGACTTGCTGGGCACTTGTAATCAGACTTTAGCTTTTGATGACTTATGAAAAATAAAGTATTTTCTGAATCAAAATGTAACAACAAAAATAAGTTTGGATTCCAGGGATTTATTTTGTTTCATAGAATTACTATTTAGGAATATTTACAAAAATATTATAAAATGTACAAAATAACATACCCAACATTGCTCTTCTTTATGTTTTTGTATAGTCCATCACATTTGTAGCTATAGATATAATACACTGTTAAGACCAAGATGGCCATCTGCTTGTTTTTGAGAATGACATATTTGTATGGAAGAAAAGTATGTACACATGTCATGAAATAGTAGTAACATAAATAGTGAAATCTAAGGTTACTTGTTGAAACTACAAATATACAATACAGGCATTAATGGTGGTGCTTTTACGGAGGGACTGAAAATGGGAGACTAGGTATCTGAGTGATCTTTCAATAGATTGAAAATTGTTCTCCTGTCCTTGTCATTGTTCTGTTGATGTTTGTCATTTTCATTGCCCTCATGTTTTGTTACATGAGACAAACATGTAACAAAACAAATTGTGTTATTTGCATGACTGCAAGGAACATTCAAATGCAGATGTTCACAAGCAATGTCATTAATTAATTTCAGGGAGATGAACTGAACTGATACAGACTGCTGCAATTGTATATAAATTTTACTAAAATCCAAAGGCCATGGATGTAAAAAAATGTATTTAACTAATGTTTTTTCCATGTAGTCCTGTATTAATTAATTATATCAGGTAAACCACATGCAGAAACAGTGACATACTTTATCTCTCCCTTTGCTTTATAAAATCATTGCAGCACAACAAAACCTCACATCTGGCAAACAATTCTTTTGTATAAATATTCCTAGTAATCTATATCTACCCTGATACCTTCCAGATGTGTTAAATCTCTGCTTCAAGATTAGAACCTTTTGTTTGTTTGCTTGTTTGTTTATATGATATGGCTGCGAAATTATATATATAATAAGCTTGCATTGCAACACTGCTTTTGCTTTTCTGACCTCCCACGTAGACTTCCTGCTGTCTGTGGGCCTAGGGTCATAGACTGTGCAGGAGTTCATGGCCGCCATATTAGCCACCGATCTGAATCAACTCATTCAGGTACCTACTCACATGGGGGGGTTGTCACACATTAGACTTGGTTTTTGCCTCTGGGAAGTCATGTCATGATCTGGATCTGGGGGTTATTAACATTATTTCCTGCCATGAATGGACCACTCTTTCTTGGTCCTACAACTCTCCACAGCCACTCCCCACCACAGGGAAATGGAGCCTACTCAGTTGGGCCACTCCAGGCATCTGATGGACCCAGTGTGGTTTCGGAAGGCACTTGGGGGTTTTCCCATAACTCTATTACACAGTTTAGCAGAGACTCTCGTTGCAGCTTGGAATAAGTAGATGACTGGGACAGTGGATCAAATCATATCTGCCATCTTATGGCAGCTAGGAAGCATGCCTATTCCATGGCAGCCCCTGATCTATGGAACACTCTTCTCCCTGAAGTTCAGCAGGTCTCTGACTTTCTGCCTTCCACAAAGCCTTGGAGATCTGGCTTTTCACCCAAGTGCTGAGGTAAGATTAGATGACTAAACATTAGAAGTTTGACTTGGCACTGGGTTTTGTTATTTTTAATGCTTTAATGTTTTTTTAATATATTTTATTAATTTTTTACAATAACAATCCTTAGTGCTTAGTGAACAGTGTGTTGTCTGGGTTCATATATTTAAAAACAATAGTAATTAATTTCTATAATTGATCAATATGTTGGTTAATAATATATTTTCTTGAACCTCTCTTCTTCCAGTAATATTCTCCTTTTGTCTACATTAAACAAATATAATTCTTAATACTTTCAATACATGCAAAGTTGAGTATAAACATTTTTCTAGTATTTGTACATATAACAATAACATCAACATCTAATCAGTTTATGTTTCAATTGTATTTATAGAAGTCATCTTATTAAGTCGTTATATGTTCTGTTTTCAAGATTCTTATTTAAGCTTAATTTCCCCTCAGTATTCAAACCACTTTTATCAGTCATGACTTTCTCAAAATTTATTACCTTTGAATATCCAAACTTTTCATTTAAATACACCGTCTCAATATTTTTAC
The DNA here is from genome assembly GCF_001527695.2 of Protobothrops mucrosquamatus. Lineage (NCBI taxonomy): Eukaryota > Metazoa > Chordata > Lepidosauria > Squamata > Viperidae > Protobothrops > Protobothrops mucrosquamatus. Next base: position 340,587 of record NW_015386425.1, read on the forward strand.
ATTTCATATATTATAAAAGTGTTATATTACTTATATATCTTATCCCTCTTACTATAAGGCCCCTTTATGTCCAAGCTTTGTCTGTTCTTTTAGCCATGTTCAAACAAGTATTTAATAATATAGTACACCATCTAGTAATCTTACTATAGGGCCTCTTTATATCCAATTTTTTTAACCGTATTCAAACAAGTGTTTAGTCATATAGTATTCCATCTGGTAAGTTGAATCACATCTCTTAACTCTAACGCTAATCATCTTCTTTTGCCAGGTCACTTTACACATCAGTAGGTTTAGCTTGCCAGGTTGTATTTGTGTAGATCTTGTTGGGGATAAAAAAAGACAAGTTGAGTAGAATATTTGTTTTTTCTCTCCCATGCTTTGATAGTTCTCCTGACAGCTCTTTAATCCATTTTATTAAATCATCTTTTTTGTCCACCAGTTTGTTTTGAGATCCTGGAAGATAAAACATCTTTTTTATTTCCTTTGTTGTGGCAAAAGTTTGCAGATTTTCTTTTGTTTGTATTAAGTTGTAATTCTCTTCATTTGTAGCTTCCATATTTGAGTCACTTTCCTCTGGTTTGTATTCTATTGTCTGATTTATTTGTTCATTCTTTGTCATCATTTTTGAGTGTTATTTAATTGTAAGTTTAAGTTAGAGATATGTTCATTTATGTTATCAAAGTTGTTTTTAATCTCATCATGATTTAAGACAATTGTCATTTGAATCTGTCGCAGCATTGCATATATTTTCTCCTAGAATGTGTTTGCTTTGTCTTGAGTCATTTTTCCTGCAGATCTCTGATGTTCCAAGCTGGGGTCTTCAGGAGGAGGTATTAGGTGTGGTTTTCTATCACTTTTAGATAAATATACAACATACATTTTATCTCCCCCCCTAAGTAGTTTTTCACCAATACCTTAGTCTCTTTAATTAGCTTTGTCATCTTAAAATCCAAACAACCAAGTCTTATGTAGTTCTTATCTTTATATATGGTTTTTGTAACCCAATACATTTCCAATTTATCAAGGCACCACTGAAAACAGTATTTTGTAACAATTCTTCTTTTCAGGGTTCTTATAATTATCAACCAGCCAAGATTTCAATCCAAAGTGTTTAATCACCTAAAAGCTTTCCAGAATTCCCCTTTAGAAGATTAGCCAAAACCCAAGGTTTTTCTTTCTCTGCAAACTTAAAAATGCAGCTCAGTGTATTTATAATCCCAGAAGGTCAGCAGTTTCTAAACATATATAGTTTCACTCTGTAGTAGATAGCGCAATGCTTTATTCCCAGCTGTTTTTTGCTATTTCTGGGCGTCTTGCCAAATTCTGAGTCAATGCAGTTATAGTTTTCTCTAATCCTCCACTAGATGTCACTGTTCATTTTCCAACTTTTAAAGCAGAGTTATTATATATATCATCAATACTTTTTCAGGTATGAAGTTTTAGCAGTTTTCTTAGTTTCAAATTTATCCAGACTGTAGTATTTTTAACCTCATTTCAATATATTTTTGTTTCCCATAAGAGTTTAATTCGCCGCTTCGGTCTATGGGAGGGTGGGGTGTAGTCCCCTCCCTTCTCACTTTGGGAGGATTTTTGCTTCCTAGGGAACTTTTCCAGGAAATCAGATATAAAATAGGAGAGGAAAGATTGAATTCCTCACCCAGTTTCAAGCATGCTATTCACCATTGTTCTGGTTAGTGCCTTTGGACTTTGGCTGCTAGTAGCTTGGGCTGGTCAGCGAGTGTGGCCAGCCTTTCTCCTGTCTGGTTGGAGGGCTTACCCCAGATCAAGCGGAATGACCGCTGTCATTCTGCTATCATCGGAGCACCCCTCTTTCTTTGTTGCCTCTCTGGGGTGACTTTAGACCCATTTAGGGTCCCCTGGCAGGGTGAAACTAGCCGTGGGGTTCAGAGCTCCACAATCCTGTGGCCTTGCGCTATGGTGCAAAACCAGAAGTCCTTTAATGTTTTTTTTAAAAAATATATAGTTTTAATATGGCTTTGTATCTTGTTTTAATTTTTGATTGTGAGCCGCCCAGAGTTGGTCATAAGATGAGCAGCTATTTAAATGTTTTAAATAAATAGATACTGATGTGCCTGTTTGATTGGACACAATTAAAAATAAATCACATTTCTTTAAAAACAATTAAATCGGTAAGTCCTCTACCCCTTTAAAAACTTTGCAAGCAATTATTTAACACTTTTTCTTCAGCAGCACATTGAACACAGTTACTGCATAGCTGCCAGTTTTACAGGATGTGTAATTAAGGTAGTTAATAAAGCAATTACCTGAACATGACAATGACTGTTCTTCACTAATCAGAAAATGAAAATAGGGGTAATCTTAAATTACCAAATACTTCCTTAGTGACTAACAGCCCTTCCAGTGATTGGAAGGTACACATAATTATTGTGTAAGCTTGCAAGTATGTACATTGTTTAGCAAATTTAATTAAATCATTATAAACAAATTAATCCAATTATCAACTTTCTGGTTTGAAAATAGGGACCCAAAAAATGTCAGTAGCTATAACAGTCATTAATTGGACAAGAAAAAAATAAACAAGAAACAGAGAGGATTTTCAAAAACTAAGCAACATTTAAGAAGAGAAGTTGAAGCCTTGGTTGGGAATCTTTTATTTTCTTCTGAATAACACTCATCTAGTGACCTTGCTTTGTCCGTGATCACAGTTTGTGAATAAGCAGAGATATCACAAAATAACACAGGAGATTCAGTTTGCCCTTGATCACAGTTATTGATTGCTTTGATTTAAGGAGCAAAGGTGAATGAAACTTCAAGTTTTTAACAGTATATAGAGGAAGGAATTTCAACTGGAATAGCTTTTTTTCCCCCAGGCATAATAAGTAACAATTTAATCCTCCCAAGCAGGGAAAAAAGCTAGAAGTTATTTCTTCTCAAGCAGCAAGCAATTGAAGCACCAACTACTACTAGATAAGCCTATACCTTCTATATTTCCCTTATTTACCACACAGCTTTCATTTCTAATTCCAAGGAATTGAAGACACCAAGCCTAGGGCTTCCCAGGGCATCTTCTCCATTGCATATATCTTCTGCCTTCAGACCATTGCCTGGGAACTAGGCTGAGGCTGAGTCCATTGTAGGAGACCACAGGAAGGACAAGAGTTGCAAGTGAAGACATGTAAATAAAGGCATCATTACATATGGTTAGTTTGCAGCTTCTCTTCTTGGATTCAGTCATTTAAAAAAACCCTACAAAACAACTAGTTTGGTTTAGAGCAGGGGTGTCAAACTGCCGGCCCGTGGGCCAGATGCGTCATGGCGAAACCGCGCCCACCCCATTGCCAGCAATGGGAAAAAAAGTCATGATACATCGCAACACGTCACATAACTTTGCGAGATTGACACCCCTGGTTTAGAGTGTTACATGAATCCAGATGTGTGGTTTATAAATCTTTATTTTTAACTGAATTCAGAAATAACAACCTGGGTCTTCATAGAGCATTCATCCCCATTTTTCAAGTATCATATTCATATTGCAATACATTACTGCATTGATGCAATATTATATTTGATGATAAATGACAAACTGATAATGGAGAAAGGTTTCCCACATATATTGTAATTCAACATGTTGGCTGAACCCTGGCAACTTAGACATAGAATAAAATGTGTGCTGCAAATTAGAACTGTGGTTTCTATTATTTTTTTAGCATAACTCAGTGGATGTGTAAGAATTGAAGGTCCTCTTCCAGAAAGGGACAGTAAAACTATCTCATCATCTTTCAACATATATCCATTGTATTCAATTTAATACCAGTCATTATACCAACTCCAATTTTTAAAATCTTGGTTTGCATATGAAGACAAAATTTAACTAGACTGGCATATATGAGATGCCACCAAATGGTCTCATTACAGCAAATGTTATTAGCAAAATAGGATGGGATATTGCGTTCATATGGTGAATTGGATATGCAATACTTGGGAGAAGCAGAAATTAAACTGCTAATTCACTTCAAGCAGTGGATATACAGTGGTATAAAATTTCCAGTTTACTGCCCAACAAAATATTCATTTTAACAGAATAAGAGACTAATAGAGTTGGAAGGGACCTTGGAGGTCTTCTAGTGCAACCCTTGCTCAAGCAGGAAAGCCTATACCATTTCAGACAAATGGTTATCCAATCTCTTCTTAAGAACCTCCAGTGTTGGAGCACCCACAAGTCCTTCCACTGATTAATTGTTCTAACTGTCAGAAAATTTCTCCTTAGTTCTAGGTTGCTTCTCTTCTTGATTAGTTTCCATTGTTTCTTGTCCTGCCTTTAGGTGCTTTGGAGAATAGTTTGACACTCCTCTTCTTTGTGGCAGCCCTTTAGATATTGGAACACTCCTATCATGTCACCCCCTAGTCCTTTTCATTAAACTAGACATACCCAATTTCTGCAACTGTTCTTCATATGTTTTAGCCACCAGTCCCTTAATCATCTTTGTTGCTCTTCTCAGCATTCTTTATAGAGTCTCAACATTTTTTATATTGTGATGACCAAAACTGGATGCAATATTCCAAGTGTGCTCTTACCAAGGCATTATAAAGTGTTATTAACACTTCATGTGATCTTCATTCTATCCCTCTCTTAATGCAGCCTAGGACTGCATTTTGTCGTAACAGCTGGAATGAGATGGTTCTTTTACATCCAAATGCCTATAGAAATAGGTGCAATTATGTTACCATATGCCCAAACACAATTGTAAGTCAGTTACAATGGTATTGTTTTGGATGCCTGTTTTGTTGTCTACAGTACTTGTGATTTACTACTTTTTGCTTGAATATATTTACAAAGGTTTAAGTTGGAGTATTCTTGATTCCAGATGTATTTATATAAGGAGTATTGTATTTTTTATTTTAATCTTAACATCATTTGAAATCAAGTTTGATCAAGACAACTACCATTTCCCCCCAAAAGTAAGACCTACCTAGAAAATAAGCCCTGGCTTGATTTTTTGGTGGGTGGGCATAATATAAGCCCTACCCCAAAAATAAGCCCTAGTTTTGGGGTGAGACACATTCCTAAAAATCAAGCTAGGGTGGGGATGGAGGGTGGAGCTGCCCCACATGCCCCACACCCACTTACCATTGCAGCCAGGCCTCCCATCAATCGACACCTGCCTCACCTTCAATTCATAGCTTGGTTCTCGTCTGCAGAAGCCTTTCTGGAAGGCCTCTGATGGCAAAAAGTGGGCCAGAGCTCCATTCTCAGCTTCAGAGGCATTTCCTTTGGTCGCAGAAGAAGTGGGCTGGCTGGGCGGGACTGACGGTGCTGCTGCCATGAGGTGAGATCATAGAAAATGAACCCCCTGAAAATAAGAACTGGTACCTCTTTTGGAAGCAATAAATAAATAAATAAATAAATAAATAAGAAAGACCGGGTCTTATTTTCGGGGAAACACGCAGTTGAAGCTGTCCAAGGATGCCAGGAACAAGATTGTAGACCTATACAAGGCTGAAATGGGCTATCGCCAAGCAGCTTGGTGAGAAGGTGATAACAGTTGGTGCAATTATTCGCAAATGGAAGAAACACAAAATAACTGTCAATCTCCCTCAGTCTGGGGCTCCATGCAAGATCTCACCTTGTGGAGTTTCAATTATCATGAGAACGGTGAGGAATCAGCCCAGAAAGAAGGATCTTGTCAATGATCTCAAGGCAGTTGGGACCATAGTCACCAAAAAACAATTGGTAACACACTATGCCATGAAGGACTGAAATCCTACAGCGTCCACAAAGTCCCCTGCTCAAGAAAGCACATGTACAAGCCTGCCTGAAGTTTGTCAATGAACATCTGAATGATTAAGAGGAGAACTGGGTGAAATCGAGCTTTTTGGCATCAACTCAACTCGCCGTGTTAGGAGGAGGAGGAATGCTGCCTATGACCCCAAGAACACCATCCCCACCATCAAACATGGAGGTGGACACATTATGCTTTGGGGGTATTTTTCTGCTAAGGGGACAGGATAACTTCACTGCATCAAAGGAATGATGGACAGGGCCATGTACTGACAAATCTTGGGTGAGAACCTCCTTCCCACAGCCAAGGCATTGAAAATGGGTCGTGGATGGGTATTCCAGCATGACAATGACCCAAAACACACGGCCAAGGCAACAAAGGAGTGGCTCAAGAAGAAGCACATTAAGGTCCTGGAGTAGCTTAGCCAGTCTCCAGACCTTAATCCCATAGAAAATCTGTTAAGGGAGCTGAAGGTTTGAGCTGCCAAACATCACCCTCTAAACCAGGGGTAGTCAACCTTGGCTCTTTTATGACTCGTGGACTTCAACTCCCAGAATTCCTGAGCCAGATGTGCTGGCTCAGGAATTCTGGGAGTTGAAGTCCACGAGTCATAAAAGAGCCAAGGTTGACTACCCCTGCTCTAAACCTTAATGACTTGGAGAGGATCTGACTTATGTGATTGCCAACAAGGGTTTTGCCACCAAGTGCTAAGTCATGTTTTTAAAAGGGGTCAAATACTTATTTCACTCATTAAAATGCAAATCTATTTATAACTTTTTTGAAATACGTTTTTCTGGATATATTTGTTTTGTTATTCTGTGTCTCGCTGTTAAAATAAACCTACCATTACAACTATAGACTGATCATTTCTTTGTCAGTGGGCTAATGTACAAAATCAGTAGGGGATCAAATAATTTTTCCCTCACTGTATATATTGTATAATAATAATGAAATTAAACAACATTTTTGGGTATAGTCATCTTAGAGAAATTAAGCAGTGCAAGTTGACTTTTTATTCACATGCTTACTAGCTTAGATAACATGCTCTTCTTTACATCACTTATGCCATACAACCATTTCTTAGTTTCCTGCCCACAATGTTAGATCTGGTAGCATATTCCTTGGCTGCCACGTTTTGGAGAGATGGAGGGGGGGGGGAAGTGTCTTTTCTGTCAAATCTCCAGGCTTACAAAACAATGACAAACAGGGCAGGGGGAAGGGAGTGGCTCTTTAGATTTAACCTATCCCTCAAAGGAAATGGTGGTTCTGCCTAGTTAACTGAGAGCATTGCTTCCTTTATTGGGCAGAACCTATTCCAATATCTGTGGCGATATCTCAATCTGAACTACAGAAAACAGATTCCCCTCCACCCATGAATTGGCAAAATTATGTTTTAATTCCTAGCACAGTTGTCAAAACCTACCTCCTAACTTAAAAAAAACGATCAGTAGCTTGGTTGTTGCTTTTTTTTTTTTTTGTCATCACCCCACTAATTTCTTTTTTTTTAAGTGTCCCACATTAATGTGTGAAAATAGCACCAGTCCTGGTAAGTTTCTGAGGCACAATATTGGTGTGCAATGAGGGCAAAGCAAAATAAGCCACCATTCTTCTGTGCTGGTCAAGGTTGAAAAGAAATCATGAGTCCATCAGGAACAATCCAGATCAGGGGAGAAGGTAATTAAAGGAATAAAGGAAAACAAATTTTGTCCTGGAAAGGTATTTCTTAAAACAAAACTGTTCTTGGGTTCAGAGAAAAGTTAAACATTCAAAGAAACAATATAAAAAGAGAAGTTGATTTCTAATTCTGTAAGAGTTATTGAAACAGGAATAAAAAATAAATAACCCTTGGAATTTATTCTGAAGCTAAATCTATGTTCTTTAACTATTCTCTAACTTGTGCTAGTCCAGTATATGAAAAGCCAAAGAGAACACAGGCTAAGGATAAGGCCTTAGAAGAATTTTTTTTTTTTTAGCAGTACCAGAGAGCTAGTATCTAGATTATGTGAATTATTTCTGGCTTAATATGCCATTTTCAGTTTTGTGATAATAAAGATGAAATAACAATTATCTTAAGAAGAACTAAGATTTGGAACACCAACATTAATCTATTTAGCAGAGAATTTTGACCAATACATCACCCAGAAGAAAGCTGTACTTTTTCTTTTCTATTATTCATACTACGGTATCCAGCAAACACTGATAATACTGATATGGTGACATCAAAGAGACTGAAGAATGGCTGTGTATCTTTGAAAATAACATTTCTTAATATAGTTTTCCTTTCAGAGAAAAGACAGAACACATATACTCTTTTTTAAAAAAATTCAAACTGTATGGGCTTTATTACATGAGCTATACAGCTGTCTACCAAGAATGCATTTATATATGTATATGTGTGTATATATGTAGAAATGCCAGCAGGGAATACTGACAATTTATATGTACTGTACTATATGATTTACTAAACTGTCAAGCAAACAAACATAAAGAAGAGTTTGAACAAATATCAGTGGATTTTTAAACAATAATATATAAAACAATATATAATAATAATAGTTTTAAACAACAATATAGTTGATTGAACTTCAGGATGTACAATTAAAAGTTTTAAGCAAGTGAGCAGCTCAAGACTATCCCAATTACCTTGCTACTTAGATTTTCCTTTATAAATGCATACAGAGACATTAATCATATTCAGTTGATAAACCTGTTAGCCTATTAGTAAAATATTCCACCAATACAATGGTACCTCAGTACTGGTCATTGATTGGTTCCAGAAGGTGCAACTAGTACCAAAAATGACAAGTACTAAACAAAATTTTCCTATAAGCAATAATGTATTTATTAGTCACGAAGCAACCAACAGCAACAAGTTCTAGCTTGCACGTTGAGTACCAAACAAATGATGAATACTGGGTCAAAATTTTCACATCAAAATGTATTGAGTACCAAATTTGACCAATTTGAAAGCAGTTCACTACCAAGTATCACTGTAGTTTATTTTATATGCTGCAAAACTGCAGGCTAAGTGAAAATGTTTGTTTTCTTAGCTTGTATAGCAAGAAGGCTTTTGGTGGGATTATCACAAAAAACTTTCTAGACTGCACATTGAGTTAATATTTCTTTAAAACTGAAAACACAGATGGATTTTCAAATAGATGATGGCTGTTTTTCGGTAGAATATTCCTTAAAAATTCCCAGGCTGGTTGCAGTTCAGATGTTACATTTTTCACATGGTCAAGTTTTGGCCACAAGTATTAAAGTGTTAAAGAATGTAAGAGCAATGCTTGTTGGCTTTATGAATTTGCAGTAAATCTAAACCTATTTTGCAAGGCTCTGGGGTTTTTTCCATTCTATTTGATGTTGCACTCTTGCTTAACAAAGTGATATTATTTTTCATTACTTCCACTGTTTCACCAGATTAGTTTGATATATATTTGAGTAAAATATGTGTATGAGTGCATTACCCATCAGCAGCTTCAGAATACAGAATTATGGATCAATAAAGTTGGAATACCTTATATTGGAAATGTGGATGTGGTTTGTCACAAATTCTACCTGGAAACTTTATCTAGCCATGTAAGTTAAATTATAATGAAGCAAATAAAGCATCAATATAGGGAAATATTTTCTCAGTTTAATAATGCTTACTTTTTCATAAAGCTTTATTTTAAGGGTAAGAACTTACTCATAATTATCTAGGTTTAATTATAAATGTAACATGCCAGTATTTAGCTCAAATATTTTGCAACAAATGGTAAATTATAATTTTTAGTGTTAAATTACAGATAGCAGGTTGAAGAAAATAAATGGACTCTGAAAATATTGTTAGCTTATAAGGTCCCCTGCCTGCCATGTCCATACACCTTTTGGCAAAGGGTTCTAAGCTTTTAGGATGTACTTCCATTTTCAGATGTATCCCTTTGCCCAAAATATATACTTTGTTTAAGGAGTTGCACATGCTCCAAAGCATCTTTTTTCTTAGATCTGAAGCATTGCATGCAATTGCAGCCTTACTGCATTCTAATCTTAATTTTAAGATTATTGGTCATATTTATCTCCAGCTACAAAAGTGTTTGTTCATTTCTATGTATGGTATGGAATTATAAGCACTCTGGAAGTGTCCCCTTCCCAATCAGGGGTGAAAATGAAACATACATATACAAACATACACACTTATTCACTGCTATTGTAGTGATGGATATATAAGTAAGAGGTGACATAGTATTAACACCACTTTTTAATGCCTTGATAAGACTTGGAGTATTGCATCCATTTTGGTCAATATAAAAAAGATGTTGACACTCTAGAAAGAGTGTAGAGAAGAGCAACAAAGATGATTAGGAGACTGGAGGCTAAAATATGAAAAATAGTTGCTGAAATTGGGTATATCTAGTTTAATGAAAAAAAGAACTAGGGGTGACATGATAGCAGTGTTTCAATATCTAAAAGGCTGCCACAAAGAAGAGGGGTCCATCTATTTTCCAAAGCACCTGAAGGCAGGGCAAGAAGCAATGGATGGAAACTAATCAAGGAAAGAACCAACCTAGAACTAAGGAGAAATTTCCTGAACAATGTATTAATCAGAGGAATGACTTGCGGGTGCTCCAACACTGGAGTTTTTAAAGAAGAGATTCGAGAGTGATTTGTCTGAAATGGTATAGTTTCCTTCTTGAGCAGGGAGTTGGTCTAGAAGACCTCCAAGGTCCCTTCCAACTCTGTTATTCTGTTAAGATGAGTGGGGAAATTTTGCAGAAGAAAGGATCTGTAGTTGCAAACAAAGGGAGAAACAAGGTCACCTGGAAAGCTGAAAATCAGAATGAATTTGGGGAGAGGACAAGCAAAGTATAATTATTTGCATGCTTCTCAGAATGTAACTTGGATCTCTTAGTACTGTTATATTAGCATTTTATTAATAATTGGCACAACATTATTACAGTGCTTTTAAAAAGGGTTCTGGATCAGATCAAAGACCTATTTGAGTTGTGTCCATGTTTACTCTAATGAAGGCATGAATGTGGTCAATCTATTACTGTTCATTAAATGGTGCTCAGAGGATGCTGAAGACTGATCCTCATACTAGCATGTGACATATAAATCTCTACCACCTACCCACTCTTCTTCTCTATACTTACGACCACAATTGAGCCCAACATTTCTGTTGCTAAGTGAGACATTTGTTAAGGGAACCTTGCCCCAATTTATCACCCTTCTTGCCACAGTTGTCAAATGAATCATTGCAGTTGTTCAGTTAATAACACTGGCTGATTCAGTTAAGTGAACCGGGCTTTCTCATTGACTTCGCTTGTCAGGAGTTCGCAAAAGGTAATCACACGATCCCGGGACACTGCAACCATCATAAACAAGTGCCAAGTGTCTGAATCTTGATCACGTGACTATGGGGATGCTGCAACGGTCATAAGTGTGAAAAGCAGTCACTTTTTTCACTGCCATTGTAACTTTGAAAGCTGCACTGTAGATTATTACTTGTTGCTTCCCTGGACAGACACTGGTGATAGCTTCTGGGTTGGTTTGTCTGGTAGTTGTAAGGAATACTAAATATATCATGTGAGGGAAAGCATAATTATAGAGTCTGGAAAGGCATGAAAGAGGTGTGCCTCTAAATGACAACAGGCAAATGTGTTTCTTAATAACCCTCTGCATTAAAATTACAGTGGCTGCGTAGGGAGAAGTGGCAGCAAATAGGCTGTACCGTACTTACTCTGAATTAGCATGTCAGTAATGATGAATGGAGCAAACAATAAAATTTGACCTGTCATGTTATGATTATGAGTTGGCTGCAGCCAGCAGTTTAACAAAGAGGAAGTGGAAAATGAGATTACTGGGGTGGTATAATGTTAACATTTTTATCATGCTAAAAGAAAAAGCTACATACTTTTTTTTTCCTGTTCAAAATTTCAGTGCACTCCCTTGAAACCCTGGAAATAGAGGAATGAAAAATTCATAAGTTATCAGTTGCTATAAAGTTGGGTTTTATTCTGAAACTCCATAGAAAGTAGACCTAAAGGTGTTGTTGTTTTTTGCCAAGAATGAGGCTAATATTATGTCCTTTTAAATATATTATGCATAATTCTCCAATATCTTCATGGGTTTCAATGTCAGTTGAAATGGCAGTTTTACTCTGAATTTGCAACATGCAAAAAAGAAACCAAATGGAGAATGCATATATGACCTTCTACTAAAAATAAATAAAAATTGTTGAATTATCATCACTACTACTATTAACTTCTAAAAGTCTGCTTATCACCTTTAGTAGTAAAGATTTATTAATACAGAAAGAGAAAAGAGGCTAGAAAAAGAAAAGAAAATTCAAATATTACTGCAGGTATTTCAAAGTAAGTGTAAATTATACATTTCAGTCTTAATTTATAAGGCTTCACTCTCATCAGGAATGTAGTTTTTGTCTCATGATGCAATCAGTTTTGTACTATGTACAGAAAATAATATAAATAGCCACTCTGAAAGAGACTTGTAGAGTTTAGAATTTGACCCCACCCAATGTTATCTGTAATCATGTGAGTGAGGAAGCAAAGTTCTATTTATGATGTGCCAGACTTCCATAAAGATTTGGGGGTAGAAGAGTAATCTTCATACAGAAGAGTAATCTTCATACAGGTGTAGATTTGCTGCATAGTGGATTGTTTGTAAATTGACTGACAATCTCAAGAATATAAAAAACTGTTCACTGAATTCTCCAGCTGTAATAGTCCATGTTAACAGATATAAAGCAATTCAAAAGGACAAAGAGCACCTGCAGCTGTTCAATGAAATTATAATCATTTTTTATGCCGCTAGTGTATTTTGCTAAATTGGTTTATCCTCACTGTAACATTAATTAAAATGAACATATAGGGGAAGGTATCCTTAAAGCATGGTAAGATTTATTGGAGAAATATAGAAGATTTATTTTTCATTCCACAGTAAACTACAGCTTGTTTTTTTAATGTTCCCCAATATTCTCTAACACTGTAGTGTCCTGTTCAAGGCTGGAAAAATACATCAGAGCAAGTTGCAATTCAATTAATGAGAAATTGTAGTTCAGAGACAATAAGATGCTCTAAGCTGGCTGAGCAGATGTACACATCCTGCAGGAAATATTCAAGAAAGTGAGTTTTTGGCTTGTTAGCCTGGCATTGGGTGGGTGGCACAGAGTCCAGTCCAGAGACAGAAGTGATGGTGATGACCTAGAAGGTGGGCAGCCAATATGGCATTGGTTCAGGAAAATAGGATAAAGCAGCAGCAGACAGGCAATTCTAATTTGTGTTCTTCTCTCTTGCCTCAGATGCAGTTGGTACAGTTGATACACCATGAACTTGTGGAATCACAGTATTATTTTATGAAAGCAACCATATAAATGTAAACCTCTATTTTGTAGACATTTGTGGTCCCATTTGAGATTAAAGATTTAATAATAATAATAATAATAATAATAATAATAATAATAATAATAATAAGAAGAAGAAGAAGAAGAAGAAGAAGAAGAAAAAGAAGAAGAAGAAGAAGAAGAAGAAGAAGAAGAAAAAGAAAAAGAAAAAGAAAAAGAAGGAGAAGGAGAAGGAGAAGGAGAAGGAGAAGGAGAAGAAGAAGAAGAAGAAGAAGAAGAAGAAGAAGAAGAAGAAGAAGAAGAAGAAGAAGAAGAAGAAGAAGAAAATACAAAGACCTATAAATAGATATAGAAAGACAAGGCAAGCAAGGGTAGTACCAATAGTAATAGGCACCTTGGGTGCAATCCCAAAACAACTGGAGCACCACTTGAACACCACTGGCATTGACAAATTCGCCATTAGTCAATTACTAGGAACTGCTTCCATCCTAAGACAATATCAGTAATAACATCAAACATCCACATCCGCCTATCCCAGGTCCTTGGTAAGGACTCGATAGGTGGACAAAAATGCCAAATCCAGTCTGAACATCTGGCTGACTGTGCGATGAATAATAATAATAATAATAATAATAATAATAATAATAATGATGATGATAATAATAATAATAATAATAATAATAATAATAATAATAATAATATAATAATAATAATAATGATGATGATAATAATAATAATAATAATAATAATAATAATAATAATAATAATAATAATAATAATAATAATAGTTGGAAGGGACCTTGGAGGTCATCTAGTCCAGCCCCCTACTCAGGCAGGAAACCCTATACCATTTCAGACAAGTGGCTGTCCAGTCTCTTCTGAGTTCTAGATTGCTTCTCTCTTTGGTTAGTTTCCATCCATTGCTTCTTGTCCTGCCTTCAGGTTCTTTGAAGAATAGCTTGACTCCCTCTTCTTTGTGGCAGCCCCTGAGATATTGGAACACTGCTATCATGTCACCCCTCGTCCTTCTCTTCATTAAACTAGACATACCCAATTCCAGCAACGGTTCCTTATATGTTTTAGCCTCCAGTCCCCTGATCATCTTTGTTGCTCTTCTCTGTACTCTTTCTAGAATCTCAACATCTTTTTTACATCATGGTGACCAAAATTGGATGCAGTATTCCAAGTGTGGCCTTACCAAGGCATTGTAAAGTGGTATTAACACTTCACGTGATACTATACTATATTGCTATTGTATTTTAATAAGGAAAACCGTAAGTGGGACTGTCCTTTGCACTGATTTAGTCATGTGTTCACAACGAGGTCAACATCAATTTTATATATACCAATGTTTTATTAAATTTAGGCTAAGTGAATAGGATTGGACCAGGAGGCCCAGGTTCAAGTCTAGACGTTGTCACAGAAGTTTATTGACTGATTTGGGGCCAATCTCTGAATATTATGGGGAGAAAATTTAAGGAGGCAGCAACATGTTGGTCATCTTGAGCTTGTGGAAGAAGAGTAAGGTACAGTGTAGTCAAAAAATATTTTCTAAATTCATCAATCCATATTAATTTACAAAAAATATTTATGAAGATTTATGAAAGTAAATTGTCATAGCAAGTTTTCTTTGGGTCTTATTTTTTTCAGGGACTAATCCAGGGGAAATGGTGTTAGGAAAATAATTATACATCCTCTGATTTAAATATGGCATAAATCATGTATAGATATAGGCAGAAAAATGCTCTGGCTTGATTAAGCTGGGGAAAGAAATCCATCTATTTATGAGGATGCCAGGCCTACCTTTTTTCCGATCAAGATAAAGCTCATTATTTCTACAGCAGGCTGTTCCTTTGCAAGGCTTGGAATGATGCTGGGAAACTCCAACATGGATAAGTATGGTAACATTACAAGCAAATCCTGAAATGAATTTTTGGGTTGCAGTTCACNTATTAGAAAGAAAAGATTAATAGGTTTCCTTAGGTCACCAAAAGTACAACCTGACACACCAGAAGTTATCACAGTTAAAAGAAACACAGTTTTCCTAAACACTGAAATGAATGTTCTGTGCAATTCTTAATGTAATCCTTTGCAGGTTTTGCATAAATGAATGTATATTACTGATATCTTTACAAAGCCAGAACCAGGAATCAAAATATGATTTTTCATCTTCTATCTCAGGGTTAGCTGCTACTGAAATTTTTCTGCTTTGTTGTTATTCAGGCCAATAACTGGCTGAAGTATTCATAGGCAGTTGTTTTGCCTTGCTTTATATTTGTAAATATAAATCACATTAATTTTAATAATTATTTGCAAGACATTAATCAAGGTTACAGTTTATTGTTAGTAAGAAATATTAAAAAGTAAGCGTAGAAAAAAATCTGAAATACTAAATAAATATTTAGTATATTTAGAGACAATTACATATTGAGAAGGAAATAATATCCCAAATATAATCTTAGTTCATTTTACATTTATATACAGTATGTGATTCTACAGTATATGTAAAGATGATTGACAGGCATCTGTTGTATTGATGGTTATCTGTCTTGTCTTGTATTACTTCATATATATGTTGTGTGTCGATTTGATTGATTTATGTGTTATATCCCACTTTTTCTTCAGAGTTCAAGCCATACTGCATAAAATTGCCTCCTTTCATTTTTTTCCCCTACATCAACAATCCTGTGAGAATGATTAAGCCAAAGGTGTTCACTGAAGACACCAAAAGTCTAAATGCAGCAGTGGTTTCACAAATGAAGTTCTGCTCTTTCCACATGCATTGTGTTCACAATACAGTTGGGGCATCAGTCATGCAGCCACCATTTTGACTCTCTCTTCCCACAGACAGTTCTGAACAGGTTAAGAGAAGTAACTTCTATTCCTTTATAGGAAAAACAAATAATTGTTCCATTTTTTTCTGCAAGAAAAAATGTATTCCCTATGATAAAAACCTATTGCAATATTGGGGTTTTTAACTGTTTTCAACCTTTGCAGTATTAATCATAACTTCTGAGCTAAAACCAATAAATTTCAAGCAAATCTCCCTTTCATTCTGAGCACTTTGGGGTATCCTGGTTGTTGTAAATTAGATGAAGAAAAATAAATACATTTTCTTCTGATTATTCAGTCAACAGCCTGAAGAGAGGCCCATATGTTTTACAGATAGATACTAGATAGCTACTAAAATTGGGCTACAAAAATCAGGTTAATTACTAGATGATAGCAAAGAGTTGGAATTTTCTATGCTTTTTTGTTCTTTGTCTGGTGGTTTTTCATTTTTTTTTATAAGCCAGATTTGATAGCCCTACTAGTAACTCATCAGAAGAAGGTAGGACTCCAGTTTTATTTTTCATTATCTGGGTAATAGAATGCAATTTGGCACAGCTGGCAGTTACTGCTAAAAAAAATGATTCATATTAAGTAAGAATTATGTGAAAAGGCCAGGAAGAATGTCAATGCTGTAATAGCTCTCTGTAGAAAAGCTTGCATGTTGTCTTTTTTTGTCCATTAATATTTATTACTGACTCCAAATTAAAGAAATACCCAAATATTTAAGGGGGAAACATCAGGAATAGCTTATTCCTCCTTCATTTTCCCTGGAGCAGAGATTGGAGTGTAAAAGCAATAGCCAGAATAATTAAGGCCTAGAGGGAAAGGCAGACGTTGCTTTCTGCTTCAGAATACATATTTATGTGTAGTTCATTTACTCTACCCCCTGAATGAGTTTTTGATTTAAACAATCAATTGTTCCCCAGTACCAAGTAGGTCAAAGGCAGAAATCCACCAGTAGATTAATTAATTATTAAGCTAATTAATTCAAGATTTTTTTTTAAATGACTCCACACTGAGAATTCTGCTCATAGCTGCTATATCTCACCAGATTCTATCCATTTCTATTCTGCTTTGTCCCAACTTTTCCTTCCAGTCCTTCATGCCTGCAGTAAAAATCTGACACTGAAAACTAGATTGTAATAAACAAAGTCAATCACTGGCAACTGAATCTTTTGGTGCTTCATAGAGAGAAACAAATGTTGGAGACAGAGTAAGACTTAGAAGGTGCTGTTGGAGAAAGGCACAGTCTTAGGAAAGTTATTAAGTTAGAGCTGTGTAGCAATTTTCTTTTGATGGAGACAAACACAAATGTCATTGTATTATATTATTCCAGTTTGTGGGGATCTGATTTCTTTTTGACTGAGACAAATGTACTGTGTTGCCCAAGTGCAATTTGAATTTCATCTTACTAAAATGCTGTTTAGTGAAATGCAACCAAAGGATTCTCACTAATAAGTTTGAATTATCACCATGTATTCCTGATACATTTGAGCAATAACATTTGTCAGTGGTATTGCAGCAATTTTCCTGTACTTAAAAGTTACTGATGCTAAGAAATACAATGGCAGAGCACATGTAAATGTATAGAAGACCTTGAAAACATAGGCTTTTAATTTTTATCTTAGTGACATTCAGATTCTTTTAGTGATTAAGATATGAAAAGCTGAGAACCATTGTTGACAACCATGATTTCCTAGGAGGACAAAAAGATAAGGTTGAATTAAATATCATTCACTAGATATCTTCAGACAAAAACTAGCCAATCATTTGTCAGGGATGCTTTAATTTGGATACTTGCACAGAGCAGGAAGTTGGATTTTTGATAAAATAGCCACTTTCAACTTTATCATTCTATGAGTTTTCAAAGAAAGCATTATTCCAGAGACCTGACATGTAATTGGTAGGCATGAATTCCATTATGCTTGCTTCATACTGATATAACTTCCATTCATGTCCTTTGAAATTAGAGTATGAAAGTTAGGTGGATATTTTAAAGATGCTAAAACAACTAGTATGTACAGGAGTCTTCAACTTAGGACCATAATGAAGCTTGCCCATTATGGTTTCAAAGTCTGACAGCTGTTAAGTGTACAGCTGTTAAGTGAAACAGCCGTTAAGTGAAACAGCTCCCAGCTCTCCCTGATGCGGTCATTAAGCAGAGCAGGGCTGCCTCAAGGGTGGGGAAGACTCTGGGAGGCTTAGTGAAGGCCCAGGCCCACCTGCCTCAGGCCTCCCACTCCCTTTAGCACTCTCTTTATTCCCATGCTTTATTCCTACTCTACTTCAGAAAGCTCCAAACATCTTCAAAAGGTAAAATATGCAACAGAGAGGAGGGTCAAACCCTGATGGGAACCGGTGGAGGAAGAAAAAGGTCTGTGGGGAACCGGGGGGGGGGGAAGCAGGGCGTTAAATGTTTTACATTTTGAAGAAGTTTGGAACTTTCTGCAGCACTGCATAGACCATGTTAGGGAAAGGCAGACTGGAGCAGTCCGTCCCAGAAGCAGCCACCATTTTAGCACAACTGCAGAGAATTGTCGGCACGCTAAAAGTGGTGACTGCTTCCAGGATTTCTGTGCTGCACCATGTTCTGTTCTGCTTCCTTAACACAGCCTGTACCACACTGAAGAAAGCAACAGAGAAATTATTTTCTTTTTTTTTTGGGTTTTTCATTGTTTGTTTATATTTAGTACTTTACCATTTTCTAGAAAAACAAAATAATTATATCTATATTCATTGTGGTCACAATCCTGCTCCTTTGATGTGTTATTTTCTTTATCAATTCTGCTGAATTGTACAGCATAGAAATCTCATTAAATAATTTAACAATAATTTAAAATAAGCAAAAAAACATTTTTGATGTACAAAGGGACATTATCAAAGGAGAAAAATTGAGTCCCTGAACAAAAGAACTTGGAATTTATTCTTGTGTTCAAGAACGGATGACTAACCCTTTAATGGAGCTCTCTGAAACAATTCTTATTTTGTTCTCTTCTGTGAAACTAATTTTCTTTTTTTTTTATTTTCTTTACACCAACCAGAATCTTTCTGGAGAGAATTATTCAGCTCACATTACTCCTTACTTCACAAGCTGTAAAATCAAATGCCTTCTGTCAATATTTTCC
Organism: Protobothrops mucrosquamatus; assembly: GCF_001527695.2. NCBI lineage: Eukaryota > Metazoa > Chordata > Lepidosauria > Squamata > Viperidae > Protobothrops > Protobothrops mucrosquamatus. The sequence continues at coordinate 359,651 of NW_015386425.1, forward strand.
TTTATGTATTTTAATACATAGATTTTTATGTAAACGAGTTGGTTTAAAGGCAATATTGTAACTTCATCATACATTTTGCCTATCCTTTTCATTCTGCATAATGCAAAATAATTAAAATAAACTTCTTAAATATCATCATGCTAATGTAGTTTGGCACCCATCGCCTTTTCTGCAAATGACAGAGCTGGCTGCAGAAAGCACAGACGTTGTTGTATACAGCAGACTGGGTTATTACCAAGACAAAATGGTTATACAGAAAAATGTTGCTCATTCTCATTTCTCTCAAATGTGTTAGAGCTACATTTGTGCTTAGCCTTCAATTTAAACACAGGTTTACTAAGGGGAAAAAGGGCTGTATGTCCTCTGCAGAATTTATTTCTACATTGACCTGCGCTATTGACCTTGTCAAACAAATTTCAGAAATCCACTTTTAACATTTTTTTTCTTTTAATAGTACTGCATGCTGGTTAGTGGGTTGGGGAAGCAGACTGAAGTATTTTATACACAGTTGCCATAAAAGTTTTTAAAAAGCAGTTTAAAAAGAATTGTTATGGCTATATAAAGCGACCCTGTGTTGTTTTCAGTGTCCTCATAATGATTATTGTGGTGGTAATAGAAATTGATAAAATTGATTACAAGGCTGCAATGTGGTCTTATGTATTCCCTAACTGGCTACAATACTGGCTGGGAATAACATTAGTTGAAATTCAGTGTATCTGGCAGTCTCAAGTTTGGAAAGTGCAAGTCAGCTTGACCGGGCACAGTGGAATTGGTTTTGGAAGAAATATGTAAAATTGCATTGTTAGTCTCTTATCCCCAGGCTAAATATGCATAGGACTATAGTCATTAATAAATGAGTCATTTACATGGCCGTCTTGAATATTCACAACTTCCTGTTCATGATGATTACACTAGCTCTCTGGCATGAGGGTAGACTAAGGCTGCCAACTTACAGTTCTAATAATTTCTAGTAATAATCTTAATAAAGGTTGAGTTCCTGTTACGCTCTCCTAACAACTACAAATAGTTGTTCACTTAATGAATGTTCAAAGTTACAACAGATGTCCCCAAATTATGAGCCTATTTCAAAATTACAACTGCTGCAGTGCTCCTGCAGTCATTTGCCATTATGACTCACTATAAGGATGCTACAGTGCCCCCTCTCTTCTTTTCCCTCATCCCATCCTGACAGGACCCTGCAACGTTTGGGCCTGCTCCCCACACGCCCATCATCCATTGCACTTACTTTTTGAAATTAGGTGAGATACTTCACCATCACAACATGTGACCATAATGTGCAGGCTCCCTTATAGTCGTATCTTGAGCTGTGATAAAAAAAAAACAACCTCTATTACAAGCTTTTTAAAAGGAAGATTGGGTCAGATGTATATTTCAGAGTTGATCTGACAAGCTATATGAAGTAGAAATGTGGCCTCAGTAGCTATAGAATTTCAAAATACTTTTGCTAACTGAGAAAAAAGGCATGGAGTGAGATGTAAGGAAGAAAAAAATAACAGTTCTATCTCTCTAGGTTGTTGCTGAAGATTTTTAAAGAGCAGAAGAGCTGACGAAAGCTTAATATTGATAAGAGGTTCACTCTTTAGGTAGTCCTTAACTGATAACCATTCATTCAGTGACTGTTCAAAATTACCAGGATTTCAACTCCTGCCTGAAGTTCTGAGCAGCACCTCCGCTGTCATGTGTTCAAAATGTGGGTGTCTGGTAGCACATGCGCCCTTACAAGCAGAAGCACAGCAACTCCATCAAAGGTAATTGTGGGCCAGGAGTCACCTGTGCATCAGCCTCCTTCCTCTCCCGCCACTCTCAAGAGGCCTGCTTCTTCTCCCTGCCCCATCACAGTCGTGTCCGCTCACTTTTCCCTTTCCCTGCAGCTGTTGACACCCAGCCAATGCGAGATGGAGCTAGAAAGCTAGCAAAGGCAATCTTCCTCAAGGCTGGAAAAACAAATCTTTCTCAAGGCTGGCCCAGAACAGGAAGCCAGCCAGAGAAGTTCCTATTCTTGGTTGGTCTTGAGAAAGACTGCCTCTTTAGCCTTGAGGAAGATTGCCTTTGCTAGCTTTTTAGCTGTGCCTCCCATCAGCTGGGCATGCCTGTCAGCAGCTGCACTCAAGATCTCAGTCAGGATTATCTGAGGCTTCCTTATATGAAATTAATTGGCAATGTCACTTAGTAGCAAATTTCACATTTGGAACAGAACATCAATATTTCACAGTAAAGAAGATTCCCAGAAAATCTTAAAATGCTGCTCCTGATCAGAATTAAACTTCAAAAATCACTGTAAACACTTGTGGTTATCAATTTTTCTATTCTTTCCCACCCAATAGAAAGAATAAAGGGAAATATATAAAGAGGCTTGGGACTTTGTTTCAATTGTTTTTCTGGTAGTAAGTGAACTTAAACCCAACCTGTGGGCTTTGCACTGCATGCATACACACAAATGTCATACAAAGGGAAAGCAGAAATACACAAAAATATATCACATAGTATTTTAATACATAGAGGGAAATATGGTTGTCTTCTACAACAGGAGTCTTCAACCCCTGGTCCATGGACCGGCACCGCACTAGGGCATGCCAGAAACCGGGCCACGCAAACAAGTGAAGATCCATCTGTGGGATGCAGGCAGCATGCGAAACCACACCCTCTCTGGTCCGTGGAAAAATCTTTCTCCACAGAACCGTATTTGAGGGATATGATTGCAAGAAACATTGACAAAACAATGCCTCCTTTTCCCCCCTCTTTTTACTCAAATAGCTGATAAAACTTTCTTTATAACTTCCTAACTGTTCTACATACCAGTGTGAACAGTTTTGCCCCACCCTTGGACAAGACAGTATTTCAAAATTACAAGCGCAAGCTTTTTTTTTTCCTGAACTTCAGTTTTCACCACTGATCAAACTTTAGCATGTGCACGTATGTGGACTATAGTCTCAGCATAACATATTCAATTTTATTCTAATTCTACCTCAACTACTAATCTTAACTCTAAGGTTTAGAAAGTGCTAAATGTGTATTAGTGGTAAGATTTCCTCTTTCTTTAGTTCAGTCAAACTGTTAGCTGACCTTGATCTAGTTAACAACCCTTTCACAAATATAACCTTTCAGACATGGAACATATTCACATATACTCGCAATGGAATAATGGATGGTGAAATTAATGGAGTTGGCAAAGATTGCAAAATTGACTGCTTTGATTTTTTAAAAAAGGCTTTATGTAGCTTCTTTTCTACTTGAAAACCTTTCTGGGATTTTTTTTCTTTTTTTGAAACTGAAAGAAATGAATTTTTAACTTTGGGTTTTGATGATTAGATTTCTTTATGATAATAGAAGTGCTGTTTGTTATGGTTTATTCTAGTTCAAAGGGTCATTAATGTTTAGATTTTTATTTGATCAAAGTCAGAAGTCATTTTTTTTTCTATAGCTTTTCCCCCTTTTATTTCCACTCTCCGGTTTTTCTTTTTTCTCTAGGCTTTCCCTTTCTTTTAAACTTTTTTTCCTTTTTTGGTATTTTATATTGTTTGACATTTAATAAAGTTTTGAAAAGAAGTAAAACCTTTTAACCTTTTTTCTTCTACCAGTCTTCTGCCATCTTAACATGAATGCAATGAACTTTCATTTTAATGTATGCCGATTATTCTATTATTCTATTCTAACATGCCTTCTGTGTTGTATGATAATTTCATATCACCCAGATAAATCACTGCCTAACTGCCTAATGTGGTAATCTTCATTTCACTTCAGGTAAGTGACTACCTAAACTGTACTTGAAAACCTCTAGTGATGGAGTCTCCATGTCTCCAGGCTGTTTCATAGATTTATAGTTTTCACTCAGAAAATTTCAATTTGGGATCTGTCACTATTTCTGATCATCAATTTGTGCCTTACTCTCAAGAACTACAGAGAATAATGTCAGTTATCTGAAGATTAGCAGTGTTACAGAGATGAGCCCGAGATTACCCCATTTTAAAATTACAGTTCCAAACATTTTTCTCTGTTAGAGTCCAACTCTGGAAGGCTACAGATTCTTGACCATTATATAAGATGAAGTTAAGCAGGTGTGCCAATAACAGATTAGAAAGTAACTCTCAAAGCAGGAGCTCTAATAAGATATAAATTTAATCACACATGGACAAAACAAAACTGGGCTACCATGTGCTATCTTATCTGTTTGGAACATAACTCATATGGTGAAAAGTAGGCCTTCTTGCTGCATTGAATATAAAATAGTGATGTTTGAACCATAAGAAATAAGGTTAAAGACATGAGCTTAGGCATTAATTGGAAATGTTTTACCTTTATAAATAGTAGAATTTGAGATTTACAACCATATTATAAGAGGTGTATATTTTACTAAAAGGACAAATAAATAAAACTCATATGTCACAATAGCACTGTAAACAAGTTATCCTTCTGTTTTATTTGCTTCTCTTTAATTGGGACTTCTGACTATCATGCCTGTTGAGACACATGAACCCCCAAATGACATCAGAATTCCTGCAAGAATGAGATCTATGTGATACCATGCAGTTCCCTGCCATTCTCACCAGCATTTCTTCCTTTCCACCTGGAATGAATTGATGATTGTCTCTAATAATTTGCTTCCCTGCCCTTGTCATTGCACAAGAAAGAGACTGAGTCAGGCTGAGGGCCTCATGCGGTTTTAATTAATGAGGCCAGAGGACTTGACTGCTGGAAATGCTTTGGGAGCTTTGATTTTGTACCATAAAGAGGCCTCCCCAACTGTGATAGCTTCTTTTTACTGATAACTGTATATTTACCCTTTCATTCCTTTTAAGATGCCACAAAGGTTCCATATAGATCTTTGGTATTTATTAAGAAGATTAATTCAGACATGCCAGGCTGAACACAGTGCTTTCAAGAATGAGTGCTGCTTCAAATGGGAGCAACAGATCATTCAAGGTGCTCCGTGAAAAACCAAAGTCAAGGTCGCCAACTAAAGACTGATGTGTTGATTGAGAAATAGTGATTTTCCATCAGAAAATGGTCAGTTTTTGAATGTCAGGGGGAAATCCATTTTAAGCAAAGATAGGACAACTGTGGCTAGAGGGCCATATGTGGCCCAAAGACTAATTTCAAGCATTTCCCGGCCTGATGTTGAGGCTTTTACAATAATTCATACCTCTGTCAAATGTGTCTATCTTATCCGGGACAGACTCCTGTACAACGCATAAAGAGAGATAGAAGAATGTCAGTGAAAGAAACAAATGGTTTTTTATGCATTGTGTTCTTATTCTACTTATCATAACGATTCCTACCTGGTCCCTTTTTAAGGATTATCTTTTAAAAAATGGCAGGAGAACACTAAATTGTATTTTGTCCTTCTACTATATTTTGCAACCGTGCTGTGGATATATTCTGACACCATGGTCAAATGACATGATACAGCCCAAATTAAACACTTTTAAGTCCCATTATTTCAACACAAAACATTTTTGCATATGCTTGTTTGAATCTTCCCCACTAAAATCAAGAGGTTTTAAATTACTTCATTATGACAAATTGTAGTATCTGAATCAGTCTTGTTTATCATAGGTAAATGAATACATGTTTTCTTCCACTATAATGTTGTGTATTATTTAGACATGCTGATCTTTAACAAACACTGAATTATTTTCTTTCTTCAGGCTGATCTTTACACTTCTGCTATCTTGTATTTTCTGTATGTGTGTTTGTGTTTGTGTGAGTTTGCAATATTTGTTTTCTTTGACTTTGACCACATTTCTTATCAACTAGAGACTATGCAAATGTGTTCTGCACATTCTTTTGATGAGTCTTTCTAGATAGTAAATATTTTTTAAAAGAAGGTTTGTTTGCCTTATTTCATTCACATTTGGTGATAGTGTTTTAAGTAAACTGGAAGAAGTGGTCTTTTCCACTTCAAAGCATCCATTAATATGTATGAAGTCACTAAACAACTTATTGGAATGAAAAACTTTCAAACTTCTAAGTCTTGGAGTTCCTCAAGGGTTTGCATCTTATAACTTTTTACTAATTCTTGACTGTTTTTCAAAAAAAATTATAAAAAAAGATATTTATGCTAAATTCATTGTGCACACTGATACCTTACAGTTTAGGGAAACTGCAAATCACTGTCATTACTCATTCATACACAATATTGATTCTCTCAGTTAATATAAAATCTCTACTGTATATTAAAGCAATATAATCCATTTAACAATGGCTTATTACATCAGATGAAGACTAGATTTTAAATTTAAATGTCCAGAAAATGCTTTATTCCAGTTTATATGCAATTCTAAATGCATTATCCCTTTAGTTTTGTTTTGTTTTGTTTTTCTTACCGTATTCATTACATTCCTCTCCCTGGCCAATGTCTTGCTCATCTTGGATTCGATTCTCTTATTTTTCTAAATCAGTTGATTAACCCAGTCTGTTACTGACACAATTTCAAGGCAATCCAATCAGGTTGCTGACTCTACAAATTTAAAATTTAAGTCAACTATTTTGAGAAATCAGCAGAAAATGGTCCTAATTGAAGTAGGAGCAGATAAACAAATAGCTGATTGTGGTGGGAATAAGAGTAGGGTTTTTTTCCCCCTTATGTGGTAATTTTACTTGGAGAATCTTTTTTCTAAAATAATACATATCCTGCATGTCTATTTTATTATAATGATCTTTCTACCAGTCTTATCCAATTGACTGCCACTCAGATTATTAAACAAGAACTCCCAGAGTCCCCAGTAATCATAATACATGCTGTCTGAAAATTTTGTAATCCAGTATACCTGGAGAACATTAGACTGGGTAAAGCAACTTTGTTATTCTGCTGCCCAAAATCAATCAGATTGAGATGAGTGGCTTTAAAAATTGAATATATAAAATAAATGGAGAAGCACCGTAGGGTTCTCTGTGGAGGCATGATATTTTCAAAAGAAATGAGTGAGCTATATATAAATATATCAGTTATATATAAATAGACCTGTTGATTAATGTTCATCTTTTAATATCAAAAAATTAGCATGAATTGTTTTATAATATATACAATTCTACAAAGCTGATTAAAGTACATTTGATAACTGTCATTCACACAGTTATTTTATGTTATACCATAATTGTAATAACTTTTCATTAAAAATGCTATTAAATATTGAATCTCTTAACAAATTTAGTTCCTTGACCCAGAGTAAGAGGAAAGGGAGAAAAAAATGAATTGCAAAAGAGCTTTAATTTAGAAATATGCTAGCTACAGTACATGATAGTATTGATGTTATCAAACATCTTAGCGGAGGTAGTGTTAGTTGCAAATTCCTCAAAGATTGCATTTTCTCCAAATATCTTGGGTTTTCAAATCCATGTATCCTTAAAATCTGTTTGCCCTGTTGGGAAGCAGAAAATACTGTATGTTTCACAAAGAAATAAAAAGCCTAATGTCTCTAAGTGACAAAACATCACGGTTATTGAATTCAAATCAAATCAAATGTTTATTACTGTCCAAAGGTCACCAGTCAGGTAGAAATAACACAGGTTACAATGATGTTATATAAAACTAAAAAAAAAAAAAAAGGTCAGACCCAAGGAAAGAATGGGAATAAATATAAATATGCAAAATTGGCCAGCCTGGAAAGATTTGAGCAATTCAAATAGGAATTCAATAGGAGAAGAAAGCAATGTATCCAGCTTGGCCAAAGTAATATATCAGTCACATGACTGGGACCAAAACCAAGTTTCAAGAACTTTCTGGAACCCCAAGATAAAGGATGTAATTCTTATGCCTGGGTGAATGATTTTCCAGAAGGTGGGGACCATGACATAGAAGACATGCTTCCCAAGCCCACAAGATGATGAAGTTTAAATAGAAGGGACCTGAAGTGCACTCACTCTACCAGAATATGTATGAGGAAGACCAGGCTGCTTGGCAAAATTACAGGACCAGTTCTGTCTTCTTTCCTGCCCATTTGAGCCTGTTCCTCAGCCTCAACACAACAGCTCTGTCAATAAAGCAACAATCTTAATATAGGTATGGGAGAAGACAGGTGTTTGGGAGTTCTGCAGCCACCAGCAAACAGAGAAGTGCAGCAGTCAAAAGAAAGGTGTTTTTTTTTTCTTCAGAGCGAGTGGTCAAAGAGAAAAAACAAAGAAATATAGAGGCCCAACAAGGCAAAACATCACATGAAAAGGCGCAAGAGCACTACATACTGGTCATTAACAAAGAAAAAAAAAGGAGAAGTAGTCCCAGAGAGAGGAATTTATTTATTTATTTCCTGTCTTTATTATTTTTACAAATAACTCAAGGTACCAAATGTATCCAACACCTCCCTCCTCTTATTTTTACCACAACAACCTTGTGAGATGGGTTTGGAATGAGAGAGATTGATTGGCCCAACGTCATCCAGCTGGCTTTCACGGCTGAGGCGGGACTTGAATTCATGGCTTTCTGCTTTCTAGCCTGGTGCCTTAACCACACCAAACTGGCTCTCAGTTCTGTCTTAATTAAAACCGAACAGGGTCTGTAAGAAGGAAACATTGCTACATGGTAGTAATAGCATAGAGCCAGATATAAAAAAATGCTATCTTTAGAAAAGTGAAGTATTTATAAGTGCATACCTACTCAATAGCATTCCCATTATGAGATGAGTGATAACAGAGAGGATGTCAATGACTGAATTAATAACTAAGTTAAAACGTAGAGTAGCATGGTAAGAGTGTAGTTAATACGCCCTTGTCTCAGGGTAGTGACAATTCCAGGGAGATATACCATGGAGAGCATCTGACTTTCAAAACTGGTATTTGGATGGAGGGCTTGAAGGAAAAGAATCAACTTTTTATCACTGAGAATCCCTTAGGTTTTGTCACTTGGAATTAAATCACAGATTTAAAATTAAGAAGGCTGAAAGTTATTGAAAAATAAACAAAATATTCCTGGCATTTGGCCCATCGAACATTGTTCAGTTGTCATTTCTCTGTCAAATTGCTCAGGGAATAGTGAGACATACAGTAAACTAGCATCATGTCTTAGACAACCTTGAGAAAAGGAGGTTAATGAGAAGTCTAAAAATATAATGTAAAAAATAATGTGCAATAATCCAGATGGCATCTGTAGGGAACTAAAACAAGCCATAGTTCAACTTGCTTACAACTCATATCTGCTTTTGGGAAATATACCTCCAATGCCATCATACATCTTTTTAGATATGTATTTAGAAATAGTCACACTGGGAATCTTGTAAGAAACAATAGCACTAAAAAATAAAATCCTAGATTTGGAGGCATTTGTGAGAACTCCAATATCTGTATGTAGTAAGCCCACATAGGATTATAATACGAAAGCAAAGTCCTATGTTCAAGGTTAACATAAATATATAGAAATTATGGGGGATAGGCTGAGGCATTGAGGCTCTCTGTCCAGTTTTTTAGGTCATTTGCAAGACTTGGCCACATCAGAGGGGAGAGTACTTAAGATTAAGATATGGGCCTTTCATGATGACTGATCAGAAAAAGGAGGTAAGAGGGGAAAAACAGCTGGAGTAAAAAATCAAGAGCAGAAATAAGAAGTTAGAAAGAAAGCCATTTGTAGCAGAGCACACAGCTATGAAAATATTCCTGACTGTATTTACAGATGGGGCCAGAGCTTCAGAGAGCAGTGCCAGTTAAAGAAGAAGAGCACCAATGAGTTGTATTCAAAACATACTCTGAAGGCTATCAATCAGTATTAGCCAACTGAGAGAGAGAGAGAGAGCAATTTCAAGAAAGTAGGTAATGGTGGCATTACCTAAATAATAATAGAATAAGGATAGAGGGGAATAAAATAATAGCAATAGCACTTAGACTTATATACCACTCCATAATGTTTTACAGCACTCTTCAGACGGTTTACAATATCAGCATATTGCACCCAACAGTCTGGCTCCTCATTTTACTGGCCTTGGACGGATGGAAAACTGAATCAACCTTGAGCCCTGTCAGGATCTAACTCCTGGCAGTGGGCAGAGTTAGCCTGCAATACTGCATTCTAATCAGTGCATCACCATTAAATTAAGATAAATGCACATGTAAAACACCGAATGAATAGTTAGGCTAAGGAAGTGAGCTAAAGTCAGGCAGGAATGATAAAAAAAACTGCTGCCAGATAAAGAAGAAGATAAAGACTAGCTGAGAGTTGGTGAATTACTATATAAACCTGCTGAATGTACATATAAGATATATAAGACACATAAAGAATCTGCTGAACCTACATATAAAAAAGATAACTCAGAATTAAGTGAAGATATAACAATAGGTTCTAGGAGATATAGCAAATGTGTGAGGATAGAATTATGCAGGGGATAGAAATATGCAGTAAATAACCATGCATCTCACTGTTCAATTTGCAAAGTTTATTTTTATAGCACACATTGCTAATAAACACAATTATTCACCAAAGGCATTATTTGTGTCCTGCCTGGGCTATTTCCATCCCAGAACAAGTATGTGACAAGTATATTGTACATTATTTGAAAGATCTTAAAATTAATAAATGTTCTCTAGTACCCAACCTGAGAATAGACAAGACCAATACAGTATCACTTTTCCAGGAATACATACAAACACACACACACACACACACACACACACACCAATATAAATCTTCCACTGAATAGAGCTGATAATGCACCGACTCAACTCTATCAGGAAGCTTCAAAATATTTTCATGACTAAGGATCAGTGATGTGCTTCCTCTTAACACCTACTGAAGGTTGCTGTAATTTTGTAGTTCTTGTAATTCTTTTATCTGGTTGGTATAATTGTAAAGTACAGAAAATTTCTCAAAAATCTGAATATCCTCAGTTGAATTGGAGGGCAACATGATTTACCTGGTGCATAATGCAATATTTTTAGGTTTATTATATTAGTCCAGTTTATATTATTTTATTTTTTCATGCATTTATTTCCTTACAAATCAATTATCTGAAGTATGTTAACAGTCTGGGATAAAAGGAAAATGTTTTACTGTAAATTCTCAGCATTTTGAATCCATTCTGAATCTATCCTAATAAGCTATTAACAGCTGCATAATTGTCAGACTTAAGTACCTCACAATATAAAATAATGGTGACTTTGATCTCACAAAAATGTGCCTTAATCTGTTTTCAAGTCCTACAATACAGAATAGCACATGTGAAAGTGGTTATCAATATCATAGATTTAACATTGCATGAATGCTTTCTTGTTACCTCAAAGACTACCTTCAATTAAGACTAGCCAAATATAAAAAGTGATTTAATATATGCATGGTTTGTTTAAGTTACCATTCAAGAGAAACTGGGGGGGGGGGGTGTAAATATATTTCTACAATATTTTCCTTTTAAAAAGGCTTTTATATTTTTTTGAACAAAGTGTCTAATTTGGAACAAGGAAATTAATTGTGGTCCCAGAAGTAATGAATATATTTTATTTCTAGATAATGGGATTATGGTTTTGTGTTTAATCAAAAATAAAACTAGGTTTATAGGTCAATATTTGAAAACCTTAAATCTATTTACTATTAAAGCTATCCTGTCTTGTTGTCCAATTAACCCCAATGGTGCATCATAGTGCAAAAACTTTTGAATCAAAATACCTCAAATGCAATACATTGTCACAAGGAATGCATACAAAATCCAGAATCCATTACTCTTGTGTAATTGAAATTTAGTAATTTAGAGAGCCTTACTTTTTTATATAGCAGAATCAATGTGGAAAACTTTTTCAAAAAGAGTATTATAGATCATTAAGGGAAAAATGCAAGACGTAGCACCTTTCTGACGTACAAGTGTGTGTGTGTTTTATTTTCTCTTATAAAACAGCAAAGTGCTTGGTTTTAAAGGAATATGACAGATTGTTATTTAACTACTGGTTGAAGGTTTAGTCTCTTCTCAAACTGCAAAAAAGTCTTTAGTGGCCCTTGAGATTTACTCTATAAAACAAGTGCTTCAAAAGCAGTCATTATCCAAATTACAAAAAGTATACAATATTATGAGAGTATCAGAGCCATATAACCTTCTTTCTAAAATATAAACAGAAATCAAAAGAATCGGAATTCATTATTAATCACACATGTGCCCTGTTTTCTATTTTAGCAGTGCTCAGAATTAGACCGACATATTTTCACGGCAGAATAACACTCAGTGCTTTGAGATATTTCAGTTCTTTATGCTATCTCCCTTTGATGTATTTTATAAAACAATTGCTTTTACATTTCAATTCTACATTTCTTTCTGACAAATTTTTAGACCATTTGCTATCACTACGTTATCTCTGTGAAAAATTCTTTGGAACAGTGATTAACAGTCAATCCTGCCTGCAGGAAAAAATAGTTTAAATCTTTCGTCCCAGAGGTAGCCTTTAGAAATCTTTAGAAAATCATTATCTTCCAACGTCACACCAGGAACATGAAGACAGTCATCTAAAGAAAGCACATTAGGGACCAAGCATATTGAATCTCAATAGAGTTGCCTGCAATCTACTATATGCAGTCCACTATGACTTTTATTAATATCTTGTCCTTTTTCAGTTTTGGTTCACAGTGAGTTTGAAGACAGAATTAGACTTGATCACCTAACACCTTCTGTTGTTCATTATCCTGGTAGATAGGATAATGATGGACTAAGAAGTGAACCCAGGAAAATATGTGGCTTCTTTCAGTTCCATAGATCAGGGCTTTTCAGCCAGTGGTACGGGTACCACCTGTGGTACATTGGCACCTGGCAGGTGGTACGCGGCCATCCTAGAAAAGTGGTAGCAGGGGAGGGGAATGAGCTGAACCAGTGGCAGCACCGCACAAGCCTGAGTGAGAGATGGCTGGAGCTGCAGGGCTGTCAGGGCTCAGCGGATTTGATGTATCTGAACTATCACGGTGGCTCCACTCCTACTTGAAGAGTAATTACTTCTTTGTTAACTGAAAGTATATTATGGGTTTCACAAAGCCTTGCTTTCTCCACTGTTAATAGTTATTTATCTGAAGCCACTGAAAGTATAACACATGAGTTTGGGGACAAAATGATTATAGAAATGGTGTCAACAAGAGAATTGCTTTACCTGTATAAAGTGTTATAAAGATTGAGAAAATGTATCTTCTTCATCAGTAACAAGTTGGAGATGGGAGTTGGAGATAGAAACCCACAAGTGAAAACTTCAGATAAACTTGTGTCTTACAGCAGTGAGAGAGTACTTTGGTCTATTAGACTAATGAAAAATCAGAGACTTTGTAAAATTAATGGCCTTTATTTATATACTCTCTCTCAGAGTATGGGAAATAAATAAAAAGTTGAACTTCTATTTCGAGTTTCAAATTTTTTATTAATTTTACAATATTACATTTACATATTTGAAAAGTAGCGTGGCGGCTGAGCACAGTAATTCCGTTACATTTTAATATCATCAGTACAAATCTCAAATTATTACAACAAACTAATTCCCTCTCTTTCCCCCATGATATCTACTGTCATGTTCAAACCAATACAGTTCTTATTCTATTAATCAAACAAAAAATACCTTTTTAATATTCATCAATAATCTTCAGTCTATACATATCTTAATTAATTTAACATTCCACCTTTTAGACAATAACCTAGTAAGTTTTTCTTAACTTTAATTTGCCATTGATGTTTAAGTTTAACATTTAATCTTTATCATTTCCAGGTTTTAAATGATCCCAATTTCTAAGTCTCCTATCTCACATTTGGAGCTAATAATTTTTTTTTCTTTTCTTCCTTTTACTTCCTTCCTTTCTTCCTTTCCAGAAAGAGAAAAAAAAAAATAAACCACCAACATTTATACCACAAACCCATATACAAATTTAATTATTAGTACTTATACTTTTAAGTTTTACTTAATCTTTGTCTCAACTCATAACAATATCTTAAATTCAAATCTTAATTATTTGTAGACGTTCAGATTACATTTAATATTTAATTTTTCCCAATTTTTAATTAAACACAATTCCTTTATCCCGATTGCTCATACATTCTAATATTTAAAATACACACTTTATATATAACTTCTACCATCTATCTTACCCATCTAATGACAATATAATATTCTTATTTCAACATATTTCTAGATTTTATATGACCAAAATTTTCTTTATCTTCAATCATTACAATGTCTTGTGTTCAGAATACATATTCTATCTATTTAGATATATTCTATTTTAGATCTCATATATAGATCAGAACCCCAATCTTTTTCAATCTTATTCTAGCTTTTTTCCTCTGCCAGGTCATTTTTCGTATTTTTGCCTTTAAATCATCAAATAAATCTCCTTGTATTGTTGTGGCTATTGTTTGATGTTGATAAGAACGTCCAGTTGATGTTTTCTTAAGAGGACTAGTTGATTTAGCCAGTAGTCTCTTTATTTTTCCAGTTCGATGCAGTTGTCCCGAAGTATTTATCTTCTCTTTCATCTGTTTTTCTTGTTTATCTTCAAATTCCTTCTGGTTTATAAGAAACGCCCTTTCCTTGTTTTCTATTATCAATTTCTTTTTTGTGGTTTCTATTGTCTGTATTTGTTGAGTATCTAAGTCTTCTGTCATAACATTTGGTTGTTTCACTTTCTCTATAGAATTCTGTATAGATAATTCTTTGATTGAAGTCATAGTTTGAGTTTGTATATCCAGAGCTTGCATACGTAGAGTTTGGATCATCGCTTTTAACATACAAAGAATTTGTTCCTGTACTTCCTCTGTAGAAGAAATCCTTTCCTGTTCTCCTTCCATTGTAATATATTAAATTCAAGAGAAAGAAACTGACAGTCAGAAAGTCCACCAAATGGGGAGCTGAGCTGAATTTTGCAGGTGGTGTTTCAAGGTTATTTTGTATCTTATCTATTTTTCAAAGCTGGCAACAAGTGTCTTAGAGAATAGCAAGTTAGGTCTTAGAGTTAGTTGGATCTTTTTAGGGTTTTTTTCCCCGCTCTATTTTAAGGAGGAAAAAACCCCAAATCTTCAATAGTAATTAGAATAAAAATTGAGGAAGAAATATATATAGAGAGAGCAGAAAGTTGCAAATCTTATAATCCACCAATTTTAGGAAATAGGATTCCAATTAAGATCTCAGTATTTTTCCAATGTTTTAAAACTCCCAAGTGGTTGATAGCTGCTGTTTCTGGAGGGAGGGCTAGAATCCCCCTTCCCTCACCACAGGGGGGAAAGTACTTTAGCAGCTTATGCAGGTAATTAAGTAGTTAGGATGTAAGAGAGGCAAACCTCACCCAGTCCTGTCCACGCTGCTTTGAAGTTGCCAGATGGTAGTGTGACTTCGGCTGTTTGCAGCCTAGGGACAAGCCATATTTCTATGGCCGGTCCTTTCGTTCGCCGGTTTGGAGGAATCGCCTGGTCTGACGGAAGAGTTGCTGCTCTCCCGGGATCCAGCGAAAGCCCCTCCTTGCTGGTCACCTCTTCGGGGCAACTTTCGGCCCTTTTCAGGGCCCCCAGCGATGCGAAACTGAACGGGGGAGAGAGAGCAAGTCTCCCAACCATCCATGGCGGCTGTGTGACGAACCAGAAGTCAAAAAAGTTGAACTTCTAATACAGGAAAGCAAATAGAGTTTAATATGTATTAATGAGACCTACTTTTGTTATATGTGTTTAGACTGTAAAGTCAGTTGGGCTGAAAGAGAGTGACTACTGTCCTAACTCATCTAGAAACCAGGAGAATGGAAGTTGTAGTCCTGCTTTAGGCATGAAAGATAGCCCATCACTCTCAACCCAATTCACAGGATGGTTGAGGAGAAAATAGGAGAAAAGTGTGTTATATATGTTCGCTGCCTTGAGTTATTTATAAATATAATAAAGGTATGATAAAAACAAATAAATAAACTCAAACCTTTGGTTTCCTAGTTTCTGGTCCTACATTTTTTCCACTACACCAAACTGGATTTCATCTAATAGGATGATTCTTATGACTGGAATACAGCAACTGAAAGATGCCATCTGCTTAAAAGAACAAAAAACAAGAAAGGGATGAGGAGTTGCTCTGTATGATAGAAATGTCCACTCCTTCCCAGAAATCCAAAATAATTAACTTGGTGATATAACTGAGTGCATGAAGAGGAAGATTAAATAAAGATAGTATTGCTCCAGATGCCTAATATGACCACTCATTTAGAAGATGTGGATGGTATTTTCCAAAAGTATACAGCAGCTCTATCAAAATGTCCTGAAATAGTATTTAAGGAGAAATTAATTTTTCTGACATCTGTTGGAGAATATCTCTGCCAGACATTAGTTTTTTCAGGAAATATCTGATTTGTATGGCTGATAACATTTCCCTTCGGAGGACAGAGGAAGACAAGAGAGGATAGGCTGAAATTACTAGACCCTAAGAAATAAGAAAAATAATAGACCAAGAATAGGTAGTGGGAACTTCTGGGAAAATAATTATATAATTCTGGAATTCTTCTCCTTCTTCTTGTACCATATCCATTATCGGACGTTGGCGATCATGTTGGCAATCCTGTTTTTATCAGCAGTCGCACGAAAAAGTGCTTCTGAGTTTTGTCCAAACCAGTCCCTTAGATTTTGAAGCCATGATGTTCTTCTTCTGCCTGGACCTCGTTTGCCTTCAATCTTTCTCTGGAGGATTAAATGGAGTATGCCGTATTTTTCTAGGTGTCGTATCACATGTCCGAAATATTCTAACTTTCATTTTTTAATTGTTTTGATGATTTCTCTTGGCTTTCCCAGGCAGCTTATCACCTCCTCATTTCTGATCTTGTCAACCCAGCTTATACGTAACAGCCGCCTGTAAATCCACATTTCAAATGCTTCTAGTCTCTTCAGGTGGCCTTCTGTCAGAAACCAACTCTCTACTCCATAGAGCAGGATAGAAAAAATATAACATCTGACAAGCCTGATTTTCAATCTTAGGCTTATGTCGTGACTGCAGAAGACCTTTTTCATTTTGAAGAATGCTGTTCGAGCTTTCTCTATCCTTGTCTTTACTTCAGTGGTCATGTCCCAGCTTTCATATAAATTAGAACCGAGGTGCGTGATCCTTTCAACTTTTTCTAATGGTATTCCTTCCAAATGTATTAGCGGTAAATGAACGGATTGTTTGCTAATGACCATGATCTTGGTTTTTGAGGTGTTAAGCTTCAAACCATATTTTTCAGATATTTCTGTGACTCTTGATGAGAAACTGAAGGTCTTCATGCTTACTGGCAAGCAGAACTGTATCATTAGCATATCTTAATTGTTGATCCAAACACCGTTTACTTTGATGACACATCGATGTTCTCCAGTGCCTCATTGAAGATTGACTCAGAGTAGATATTGAACAACAGTGGAGACAGAATACATCCCTGTCTGACCCCTCTTCATATTTCTGCATCAGCTGAGTATTTTTGGCCTAGTCTCACATTTGCTACCTGATGCCAATATAGATTTTTTATGATTTGGATGTCTTTGTCATCTAGTCCCCCTTGTTTCAGGATTTCTAATAGTTTTCTGTATCTTATTTTATCAAATGCTTTTCCAAAATCAATGAAGCACATGTAAACACTGTGATTGACATCTCTACAACGCTGTACAAGAACTTGAATGCTGAATAGCGCATCTCGTGTACTAAGATTGTTTCTGAAACCAAATTGTGTGTTATCTAGACGCTCCTCAATTTTGTTGTATATTCTTGTGTGAATTATTCTCAGGAATACTTCCAGGGCATGACTCATTAAGTTTATTGTTCTGTATTCGGTACACTTCTTTGCATTTATTTTTTGAGGAATTGTCACAAAGGTTGATTTTAGCCAGTCATTTGGTATCTTTCCTGTTTCATATATTCGATTGAAGAGCTGCAGTAAAAAAATCTTCCCATTGTTTTCCAGCAATTTTAAAATTTCTACTGGGATATCATCAGGTCCTATGGCTTTTCTTGTTTTTGCTATTTTTATTGCATGTTCAACCTCCTCCATAGTGATGTTTGGTCCAGTTGTTATATTTCCCGTATCTATATCATCCCTAGTGTCCTCAAAAAGTTCTTCAATATATTCCTCCCATCTTTTTAGTTTTTCGTCCTCATCTAAGATAATTTTCCCATTTGTCAACTAAGTTGTTGGTTTTCTTTTTGTAAAGGCCTGCTGTTTCTTTCACTTTTTGATGTAAATTGAAATTATCATGCATACGTTCTGTCTCTTCTATTTCCTTGCATCTCTTTGCAAACCACTTTTCTTTTGCCAGTCGAATTTTTCTTCTAATTGTTCTCTGCGATTCATTGTATTTTTTTATTATTATTTTTATAAGATCTTCTTTCATCCATGAAATGAAGAATTTCCTCCGTCATCCACTGTTGTTTCTTGTGGTACCCCTCTCTCTGTTTTGAATTTGTTACCTCTACTATTGCATTTTTAAATTTATTCCAGTTCACTTCTATATCTTCATCATTCAGGTTATTGGTTTCTCTTAAATGATTTTCTGGTTTTTCTTTTATCTTACCTCCATGTTTAATGATGAAGTCTCTGTCAATTCTTGGTTTAGCAGGATTCGGATTTTTCATCCTTTTTAGTTTTAGCTGGACTTCGGCAAGTAGTAGATTATGATCAGATGGTACATTTGCACCTGGGTATGTCTTTACTGATGTCACTGAGTTTCTAAATCTTTTGTTTATTGCAAAATAGTCAATTTGGTCCCTTACTATATTATTTCATGTATCTGCTGGTGATCTCCAAGTGTAGAGGCATCTTTTTGGCAACTTGGAAAAAGTATTCATCACACATTGCCTATGTTCCTTGCAGAAGTCTACAAATCTGTCACTTCTTCAATTTCTGGTTTCTAAGCCAAAGTTTTCAACTACAGGAACATCACTTCCTTCTTCCACTTTTGCAT
Organism: Protobothrops mucrosquamatus; assembly: GCF_001527695.2. Lineage (NCBI taxonomy): Eukaryota > Metazoa > Chordata > Lepidosauria > Squamata > Viperidae > Protobothrops > Protobothrops mucrosquamatus. The sequence goes on from NW_015386425.1 coordinate 378,490, forward strand.
TGAAGTCCCCCATGAGTATTATAATATTTTTACTTTTTAGGGTTTTCAGTACACTGTTTACATCTTTGTAGAACTGCTCTAAATCCTCCTCATCACTGTCAGCTGTGTGAGCGTAAACTTGTATAACATTCATATTTACTGGAGTACTATTTATTTGGATCATCATCACTCTATCGGATACAGGAATAAAGGACTTGATGCATTTATTTACAAGATTGTTTACGATTATAGCTACTCCATTTCGATGGTGTTTGCTATCCTCACCAGAGTAGTAGATAGTATAATTTCCTATTCTACACATTCCATTTTCAGGCCAGCGCATTTCATTCACTCCCAATATAGAGATATTGTATTTAGACATTTCTTGGATAGTATTATGTGTTTTCCCAGCTTCGTATAGGCTTCTCAGATTCCATGTACCAATTCGTAGTTTTGGGTTTATCATGCTTCTAGCGGACCGGGAGATTCTTAGCACCCCTGTCCCATTTAAAGGGTGCCCATACTCGGGGCCATTGTTAGGTTTTGCCGCCATTAACATGATTTTCCTGGAAATATATAGTGTAGTAGTCTTCCCTTTGCTTTCTACACCATTGTGCACACGCTGTTCAAGTGGCTGCCACCACACTGTGTGCTGTTCTTCTGAAGCCGTTCCAACCAATATGGTCTCCGCCTTCAGTTGATACTGGGGTGCCAGCTGCCACTCACCAGACTTGTTGGTCCCTGGGAGGTATTTGATTCCCTCCAACCCACTATTACAGCATAAAAGCCATAATGGGTAGGGCCCCCCAATCTGCCACCCGGGGATGTGCTCTGTGCGGGTTCCAGGCTCCGCCTAAGAGTTTTTTTTTTTTCTTCTTGTTACAAGAAACTAATTATAGCCAGAGTCATCTCTTGTACTACAAGAAAGCAGGTAATAATATATTTAGTGCAACAATACATAAAGAACATTCCCTTAAAAGGAGAGCCTAGTACAAAAAAGATAGAAATTCCTTAACAAGCATATGTTAAAACAATTCTTGTAAGAAAAAAAAAATAGCACAGCAAAAGGTGCCAGTATTGTTCACAAAGAGCCTGGAGTCAAATTGAAAAACCAAAAGGATACTTATATGAGATGGAAAGAGATAATTAGATTTGTAAAGATGGTTCATTTAAGTAGGCCAGGGGTATAGCAAAAGCATTATGAAAGCTAAAGCTCAGCATATACTGAAGTTAGTGAAGAATGCTGAGAACCAAAGAGACAGACACACAGAGAGTATATTGGTATATAAGCTGGTCAGTTAAGATAAAGCAAGTAGGATGAGGCAGGTAACAAGGAAAAAATAGGGTTTGGTCTCCCCTGAGAAAAGAATAGGTCTTGACTGGGCAATTGTGAAGAATGGATGTAAGGAGCTTTATAGGCTCATATTCAAGGAATACAATCTCTGTATTGATTGATTACAACATAGATTGATGGACTTACTGAAACTATTCATTAACTTTTAGAAATCCTATAGAACTACCACATAACTGGAGGAGGACAAGTATTCCTATATTCAACATGGACATCGAATCCAGTGAATTACAAATCAGTCAGTCTGACATCAATACCTGGAGAGATTCTAAAGTGCATTATACATTTATTGATCTGTAAGCACCTTGAAAGTAGTGTACTGATTACTAGAGTCAGCATGGATTTTTCAAGAACAAAGTACCTGATATTGTTCTGATTGCAAGCTAGATGTCAGTTGAATAGATCTGTTGAATGCATATATATTCAATGGATTTGCAGCTCCCTCAAAAACCATACTCTGAAAGTCCTCACTGGGGCTCCTAATTAAACTAGAAAAAGTTCTCAAGTGGAGTTCTGTAGGGTTGAGTCCTGACCATTTCTTCTTTATTACTTTTATCAGTGATATAGATAAAATGTGAACTTTACAGATAAGCTATCCCACTGAACAGGTAATATATGGGAAGACAGAAATACAGCTGAAAATGAAATAAGCTGAAAATAGTAGAATAATATATAATGCAGACAATTGCAAAGTTCTTCACTTAAGAAAAGTAGGTAATATTTGAGAATGTAGAAATATAACCTAAAATGAAATCAACTACAATAACACAATAAAATATAATGAAGACAATTGCAAAGTTCTTCACTTAGGAAAAAATTAAATGCCCAGGTACAGGGATACCTGGCTTGGTACACTGTGTATTGTGAATGTAAACAGTCTAGGTCAGTGTTTTTCAACCTTGGCATCTTTAAAATGTGTGGACTTCAGTTCCCAGGATTCCCCAGCAAGCCATGCTGACTGGGAAACTCTGGAAATTGAAATCCACATGTCTTAAAGCTGGCAAGGTTGAGAAACAGTAATTTAGGTTAAGAGGCATCCTATGTGGCAACATACAGTATATTAACTAAAATAATAAGCCATTGGAAATTATCTTATATAAATTAAGCTATGAGGTGCAGCTTCAAGAACTGAAGGAAGATGAAAAGCATTTTTTCAGGAAGACCCTAGTAATTCATTATTTTATATTTTTTGTCAAGAGAATAATTTCTTTTGTGACTTCACTTATATTAAGTTATTTCAGTTCTTTCCCTTAGGTAACTCTCTTGTATCTTTTGTAGTGAAGATAGATGCAAAAAATTCATTCGCTTTCTCTACAATCTCCATAGACTACAATCTCCTTTGCTGACTAACAAGCCAGCTGCTTTTGTGACTAGTTTTCTACTTCAAATATATTTTTGAAGTGGTTACTTTTTATTTTATTTTTGGCCATATCCTTGAATTCTTTTTTAAAAACTATTCTTTTAAAACTACCTTATGCTTTTTCTGCCAGAATCTGTGTTCCTTTTTGTTCTCATTATGACAGACATTCTATTTCCTGAAATGCTGTCTTAACTTTTAATAATAGTGCTCCTGGACATTATTAGAAAGCCCTGCCAGACTTTTCTCTTCCTTGCTTGACCCTTTCTTATATTGTAGAATATCTTCCAATTGAAGTCCATGTATTGTGGATTTTAAGTAACCTCCAGGGCATCATGATTGGGTCCTTTTGACTTTTCCGTTTTCTGTTTTTCACTAACCAGTCATTTTTTTCAGAGGTTTCCATTTTTGTGGTCAAATATGACAACTGAAAATTTTTGCTGTTGTACCAGGTGTAATGGCGTTGTGTTTCCTATCAATTATGCAATACTTACGGTATATGTCATTTTAGATTATAGTCATCTTTTAGAATTGCCTCCTTTGTAGCAGATTCCAAGACTAACTGATACAGTTCCTTAGACAATCTTTGATTTGTCAAGACCTACAGCTTTTATTATGCAGGTTGGTCACACAGTCAGCCAGATGTTTAGACTAGATTTGGCATTTTTATCCACCTGTTGAATCCTTCCCAAGAACTTATGATAGGCATTTGTTGTTGCTTCACAATATTAAAGGTATTGTCACAGGATGTAAGCAGTTCCATGTAAAACTGCCTTTTGTAATTGACTGGTCATGATTTCATCAATGCTGTTGGTGTTCAAGGGGTGCTGCAGTGGTTTTGGGATTGCATCGAAGGTACCTATCACTATCTTTGCTTTCTTTTGCCACAGTCATTCTACTTCTATTTGCAGGTCTTTAAATTAATTATTTTGTCCATAGCACAGTCAGCCAGGTGTTTAGATTGGATTTGGTATTTTTATCCACCCATTCAGTCCTTCCCAATGCAGAGCAATTTGAAATGCCAGCTGCTGGTTCTTTAGATGGTGTTGACTTTCATCCGAATTGAGCTCTTCTCAAGAATCTAGTATATTGTAAAGTATTGGTGAAATATATATGTGTATTCAAGCACGTATCTTTTATAATTTATAGATGGAAATTAGTGACCCTGGACATTTGTGTCTCAAGTGATAATCCTGGGTAGATTTGTTCAATTATCTATTTGTTTATTTTCTTGACTTTTTCAACACCAAAGTTCCAAAGTGTCAGTATTCTATCCTGTTCTTTAAATTCAAGTGTTGCTTCCATAGACTGTCACGGAAAAATAATTGTTTCCATCAGGGCTTTTTTTTCTCATAGAATGCCCAGAATGGAGTTCCGGCACCTTTTTTGGATGGAACCTTGTAGGGTAGGCAAGGCGGGTTGTATGACGTGTGTGAGTTCCGGCACCTTTTTTTTTTTAACAAAAAAAGCACTGGTTTCCATGATTTTTATTGGCATCCGAATATCTTTTCCAAAACTTTCTTATTGTTCTACTAAGTGCAAGCCTGCAGCCTATTTTCGGACTGCTGATTTCTTTATTGTTGATAATTGATCCAAAAGGCAGAAGCTATCTACCAGTTCATTATCTTCACTGTCAATTCTAAGGCTGTTTACTTGTGCCATTAATTTGGTCTTCTTTATATTTAATCCTGGTATCATTTTTTTCACTGTACTCCTTGACTTTCACTACTACAACTTGCAGGTTCTTTGCATTTTTGGCTTTTCGAGTAGTGTCATCAGCATATTGAATCAATAAGGAGAGAGTACACAGCCCTATTATTTAAAAATAGGCTGCTGATAATATTGTAGTAAATTATACTGTAAGTGCTATTGTATTCAGTTAGATAATTATCAAAACCAGAAGCGTATTGTATTTTCTTTTTTTAAAGACATAATTTTATTGAAAGTTTTAAGTGAAAATTGATAAAAACCTAAATAGAATAAGAAGGGGAAAAGAAGAGAAAATACAGAAAGCTAAAGTGCAAACAGAAAAAAAAGAAAAGAGATAGAAGAAAAATAGGAAAATAAAGAAATAGAATAGAAATGGAAAATAAAGAATAGAATAGCAAAGAAAGAAAAAAGATAGAAAAAAATGGCTTCTGATCTTCCATAGAGCAGTTGTAAGGGCAATGATAGATTGTACTTTCTCTAAAGTTACAGTGTGACTTTCTTCTTTTTATAATCTATCACAGTGGTGGCGAACCTATGGCACGGGTGCCAGAGGCGGCACTCAGAACCCCCTCTGTGGGCACGCGTACCATCGCTCCAGTCCTAGGCCTTCAGCTGGGTTTTATAAAACCTTTTCGCTTTAGGCTTCCACTGCCGTGTGCAAAAAAAAAAAAAGGTTCAATCAGTCAATTTCAACTTCTCGCGGAAAAAAAAAAGATCTTGCAAAGTTGGAATTGATTGGTTGAACTTTTTAGTCCCACCCAGTCTGCCGTTACCACTGCAGCCATGCCCACCCAATTGGCCACGCCCACCCAATCGGCCACACCCAGCCAATGGACCACACCCACTCAGCACTCGACGATGCATAAGTGGGTTTTGGGTTGCAGTTTGTTCACTCAGTCTCTAAAAGGTTCGCCATCACTGATCTATCATATATAATCATCAAAATCAAAAAAGTTCCATAAGGAGTTTCCTGTCAGCTTTTCCTATTTTCAAAGATTTAATGGTGTCTATAATTCTTACAAAGGTAAAAGTTCAGCTAAATAGACAACCTGAGCATGTATAATTTTAGGACTTAGTTTTACACTTTAGTTTTATTGAGAATAAAAATTTAAAACTTTTCCTTATGGACTCAGAATTATCTTATATTTTATCCTTAATAGCATAGATGATAACTGCTTTATTGTAACAATTTCAGCTTAGAGGCTAATACATTTCCAGGTCTTTAACCTCTTTCTCAGTACCTTCCCTTTACACAATTCAATGAATACTCTGTTTCAAGCATGTTAAGGGAATTAAATTCCAGTTTAGTAATGTACTTATAAATATTTTATATGAGTCTGGCATAGGTCATCTTGCAAACATACATCTTGCAAACAAATTGAAACTTTCATGTGTCCTCTTTATACAAAATGGTTTTTACTAATGAAATAGTTAAATATCATGGTGAAATATAAACAAATGGGATGGCTCTTTTATGTACTGGTTGATAATGTTAATGGAACATGATCCGGTTTTGCAATTGAAGCTATATTACATTTATCTAGCAATTTAATTGAAGGTTAAAATTAAAAACAAAACAAAACACACAATTAGTTCAGGAACAAAGCTCCCATGGATTTTTTTTTCTTTTTTAAAAAACTATTCATGTGCAGGATTTAAAAGTTATGATATGTCTACCAGATTAAACTGATGTATAACTCTGCAGTGTTTCCCATGTCTAAGAATTAAATAAGCTGGTATCATGATCTAAAAGGGATCCAAGCTTAATTAAAATCTTTTGCCATAATTATCTCATTCATACTTAGACTTTTTAAAAAGTATGTGTGTATATGTGCATGTCTGGGTGTACCATGCTTATAAAACAATCATCAGTAATTAAATATACCATTTAGATTTACTTATTTTATGCTCCAACACAAATTTTAAGTAATTATCAATAAAAATTATTAAATCCCCAGCAGTTTTTAAACTTTTTCCAATACAGCTAATCTAGACTGATATTTCTCTTTTGGAAAGTATGAGTTCTTATTAAACCAACAGGTTTTTAATTGCACAATGTACTATTAATCCCCAGTTGGAAGAATATTCATATTCCACAAAACTAATAAAGATGTAATATTGAATTTAAGGTATAAAGACCAGTATTCTGTAGGTTAAATGGAAAAAATTAAAACATAAAAATACAACATATCATATGGTAAATATTTTTTTAAATGAGGGAGGGATATGAATAAAATTAGAGATGGAGAAAATCAAGATACCCCCTCACCAGGAAACAGAATAAAACAAAAACTAAAAAAAAAAAACCTGCACAGTTCCTGAAAATACAGGATAGCAATTCCTCAACCTTATCCCACTCCAAAGCCAAGACTATCCTCCTCTAAAACTTGGAGAAAAAATATATAAAGATATTTTAAAAGACTGGACTCTCTTTGCTATATTTTTCTGATTTCTTTCAGGAATGATGATCTTCCACTGAGTCTCTATTTCTGTTGTGCCCTCTGTATTTATGTTCTAATTCTTCTATCTTGGCTTCAAAAAGTCTTTCACTGGTAAAGAAGCATTGGTACAACATGCCCTTTTCCAAGTGTTGCTGGTATGAACTTTTTTTGTAACTCTTTGATCTCCTTTTCATCTGCCATTGTGCCCGTCCTATAATCCATTTCCAGCATTACCCTGTCCTTTACAGTATTATGTAAAATATCTGTTAGGCTCAAACAACCAGACCTATAAGTGAAGCATTTAAATCAAGTTCTTTCTCGTTCTACTGCCTATTTCACAGGAATCTTCCCAGACTCACAGTTTGCCCCTGGGAAAGACTAGATAAGGGTCAACTGCTTTCATGAGGAGGGGAGGGTCAAACCTTTTGTGTCTACATAGCAATTCCAGTCTGATCCCCCATTTGACTTTTCTCCTGACTGGAACACTATCTTTCCAACAATATCTGCACACATATATACAGCTTGTATGTCGCCTGGCTTTATTAATTTGCTTGTTAATATAATGGTGTGTAGATTGATCCTGCCAGCTTCTCCTCAGGGATCACTGTAAAATTGCTATGACTTTACTCAAATCTGAAGCTCAGGGTGTATCTGTATGCTCTTGTCTCAAAGGTGAATCTCCACAGATATCTGCATGCTCTCTTTCCTTTCCACACTCTTTGTGGGCTTGTCAATTACCCATTACATAATAATTTCCCATTCACAGAATTTTCCTTTACAATTTTAATAGTTAAACATTCCACCATATTTATTGAAAGGTCTAAGCAATCAATCACTACAAATCCGAGCACAACCCACAATCCTCTGCCATTGACCATGTGCTTGAACTGATGGGAATTGAAGTCCATAAATGAGAGCATTAAGTTACCTACTCTCTTTATTGGTATAGCATAATAGAGTGTTTGGACTAGAAATGAAATGAAATGCACTGTTGGATCTGAAATTCATATTCACTATTATAATTCAAACAATTGTTTGAAGCTAAAACAGGGAAACTAAGTACATCACCATGAGCTCATATAGCAACAGCAACAAATAAATATGATATAAACAGGTAATATCAGTTGACCTTAGAGTACTGTAAATGCCATATGCTTCACTGACATAAAAAAATGCTTATATTTATGGGAAGCTCTCTAGTTTATCTGAACAAAACAAAATACTGTAATAAAAGTACAATTGTCTTTTAGTGTTTTTATGAAAAAGAAACGGATACTGGAGAAAACATGGATAAGTTAAGGATATTTAATTTCATCTTCAGAGTAAATATTCAAATACTGTATGTGAGATCAAATAACTAACATATGTTAACAGAAAAAAGTGAAGTCATTGGAGTGGGGATGAGAAAATCAGTACAGATTAGATATCTTCATACATTTCCAAATACCATTGAATCAAAGATTTTTATGCAACTGACACTTCTACAGCCCCTGTCATCAAACCCCAGTTTTTTATGGAATTTTGTTAACTAACCTGCTTATGGATCACTTTTCTTTCTTTTTAGTCATAATGCCATGACAATATAATTCTATGGAAAGGTAGATAGTAGCCTTATTTACTAATTATCTGGAAACATTTTAGGAAGACATTACTGACATTCATGACAATTAACAGTAAGAGCATAAGCAGAATTTCTGTTAGCCTTCGGTACCCTAGAAAAATCTCTGGGAGGAGGTTTCGAAGTATTTATAGCAGGACTACTAGATTCTGTAACAGCTTTGTTGCTTATGCCATCCGTCTTGTAAATTCGCAGGATTCTTTTTTTTCTCGCCATGTATATGTAAACATTCGGACTAGGCTGTGATGTTTCTCTGTGTAATATATGAGTCTGTATGTGGGTATATGCATAATGCCATTTTTTTGAAAGCTGAATGCAACGAAATTTTGTTTTAATGTATGCTGATTAGTGTACATTTAAAATGACAATACAGTTTTTGTTCTATTCTATTCTATTGAGGTTTTGCAGCAAGCTTGCTCTGAAAAACAAGTTGTTTACATTAATTAAATGATGAATCAACTTATAGCCTGTAACACAGATTTATTAAAGGAATAAGTAGAAGAATATGACAAAGAACATAGAATAACGGAGTTAGAAGGGACCTTGTAGGTCATTTAGTCCAACCCTTGCCCAAGCAGGAGACCCTACACCATTTCTGACAGATGGCAATCCAGTTTCTTCTTGAAAGTTTCCAGTGATGAAGCTCCCACAACTTCTGAAGGCAAACTATTCCATTGGTTGATTGTTCTGCCTGTCAGAAAATGTATCTCTTATTTCTTAGGTTAAATCTCTCCTTGATCAGTTTCCATCCGTTATTCCTTGTCTGGCCTCCAGGTGCTTTGGAAAATGGTCGTGACATTTTTACGTATATTACAACGTGCTCATTTATCTAAATGTTGTGTCAGCCTTGGATATGTTTAAAAACATATTTTGTAAAAAAGGAAGTTTTAATAAGTTAATGAATTATACAATTACCTTATATCTTAGTTTTATTGGAGTGTATGTTGTTTCAATAGCTGCCAGTAGATCTGTAGCATAGTGGTGTCCTGAGAATAAAGTATTTGCTTATTTATGTAAATCAGACATAAATGTATTTGACTGACAAATACAAGTAGACATATTGAATAATCTCTCTGCTTTTAAAGATACTGTGAAAAAATACAGTCACTTTCCATGAATACTTTAAAGATCTCCAAATATGGGCACAATGTTACTTTTGCATTTTTATACATTTAGAAAAATCCAAGTTCACTTTTGAAGCTTGAAAGCATACTAACTGACAGCTATCATTAATTTTCTTTGTAATTCTTTTTATTCTCAGAGATGGTTCCACTGGTTTGATTGGGCCAAATAAATCCAGATTGGTAACCTTAAAAATCTCCTAAATTGTGCCTCATGTATGCCCCTACCCAAAGTTTATCCTATTTATCTCAGTTAAGACCCACTTTTTATCCCTTATTGCTAGATAAATAGAGAATAGTTTGCTCAAATTTGCTCTTATGTATCTCTCATCTATCCCATATCATAAAACGGGTATTGCATTGTTCTTCTTTATACAATCACGCCACCGTGAGGGATGTGGTGCTAATTGACTAATAAAATTTGGCTTGTGAGCTCCACCCACATAACCACTTGGATGCTATTTAAAGATTATTAGTTCCTGTATAGTTGAGAGTACTTCAAAATGCAACTTTATGGCCAAGGAGATAGCTTGGGATTAAACCATTGATTTTACTGTTGTGATTCTTATCATTTTAAGAGCAATAAAACATAGAGTTAACTCACCAATAGACCACATCCTTCTTAGGCATTTCAATTAGTATTCTGCCTTTCACTTAACCCAAACATTTTTAAAATCTAAGGATGATTGTGATTTCTTTACATATAGAGTATAGCAACATATTGCTGTCATCAAAGAACATAATCAACATAGGATCTTCCTATCTGTGAACAGGTATGTTACCAATGTTAATTTAGAGGAACAGAGTAATAATAATAATAATAATAATAATAATAATAATAATAATAATAATAATAATAATAATAATAATAATAATAGTAATAAAGTTGGAAGGGACCTCAGAGGTCATCTAGTCCAACCTCCTGCTCAGGCAGGAAACCCTATACCATTTCGGACAAATGGCTGTCCAGTTTCTTCTTAAAAACTTCCAGTGTTGGCGCATTCACCGCTTCTGGAGGCAGGTTGTTCCACTGGTTAATTGTTCTAACTGTCAGGAAGTTTCTCCTTAGTTCTAGGTTG
>NW_015386425.1:389245-419016 GCF_001527695.2 Protobothrops mucrosquamatus
ACTTCTTGTCCTGCCTTCAAGCGCTTTGGAGAATAGCCTGACTCCCTCTTCTTTGTGGCAGCCCCTGAGATATTGGAAGACTGCTATCATGTCCCCCCTCGTCCTTCTCTTTGTTAAACTAGACATACCCAATTCCAGCAACCGTTCCTTATATGTTTTAGCCTCCAGTCCCCTAATCATCTTTGTTGCTCAATGAGTTGAAAGAATTAAAAATGCATTATGTTCTAATGAGTAGGTTGGGAGGAAGGGCAAGTATTCAAATGAGCAATTTAACAGAATAGAGATTAGCAGTCCATTATATTATTCAGTCCCCCAATAATGAATAAAAAGCAAACTCCACCTCCATTTTCACTCTTGGAACTTGCCTGCCAGCCCTTCATGCTGACTCAGACATTTGAATCAGCATGATCTTTGGGATGTATGCAAATCCTTCTCCCTCCAAATTCTCTCAACCCCTGCCTGTGGGCTAGAGATTGGGAAACAAAAGATAACTTTGGGAGAAAAGGAGCACAAACTGGGAGTAATGAGAACCCAATACCACTGGGCTGAAGGTTTGAAGGGAAAAGCTCAGGAGAATTTTCAATCAACACAACATACATTCATACTTTAAATCCAGGAATTTATTAAGACAGAAGCTTGTCCACCCCAAGAACAGAACACCCAGACACAAACAGAGCAACGTGGTATATGCAGTGCAATGCAGTGAAACACGTGGAGACCTGTACATTGGGGAAATACAACAACTACTTCACAAATGCCTGGCACAACACAGGAGAACAAACTCATTAGGATAAGATTCATCAATCTCTCTACATTTGAAAGACATTCTTTTGAAACAGCAAGGTCCATATTCTGGGCAGAGAAGACCACAGTTTGAAAGAGAGCTAAAAGAGGCCATTTATGTTAAAATTGAACAAACCTTTCTCAACAGAAGGGGAGGGATACAATACCACCACCATCTCTTGTATACAAAGCAGTCTTGTCAACAGTCCCAAGAAGGTTCCACACTCATTTGCATTCTGATTCAAATGACTCTTGAGGATAAATATAAACCCACAAGTGGCCTCAGTGACTCAGAGAAGTAACGGCCTGCCCTCAAAGTGCTAACAACCAGATGACTGCAAAGAACATAAATCCTTCCATTCCCTACCAGTTAGTTAAACTGAAGAAGCTTCTTGGATGAGAAGCAAAACATTTTCAAAAGAAAAAAAAAACCAAGAAAGCCCAGTTGCCTTTTGGAAAAAGCACCTTTGGGTTAGCCATGACCTGGATGATTAAAAATCTCCATAGACATGGAGCAAGAAATTACATGTCAAGATGGGGACAAGAAAGAGAGTTGTTATTATTATACCTACCTACTATCTTCCTTATTTGAGTTATAGGCCTGACTCCATTATGATTCTGAATGGCTCACAATTTAAAAACAATATAAAACAACAACATAGCCTAAGCAGGGAAAAGGAGTTAAGGGGGTAAAAAACATCCATTCAACTAATTATCCCACAAAGGTCCAATGTACCATCTAGCCAAGGGCTGGAGGAACAACCAGGTTTTAAGGGCTTGTTTAAGTAAGATTAGATTAGAGGCCTGCTGCTGTTTTGAGGAAGGAAATGCAAGACATTATATGCATTATTATAATTATCAAGTTCCATCAACAAATACAGATCTTTGTCTGATATAATCCCACTTTCTAAATAATTAATCTATCTGAAGTATTTCTTTTTTCTTCCTAAAAAGTGTTGTATAGCTCTTGGCTGTAAAAGGTGGCCCATCTCAGATTTAGCATAGGTGAACCTACCTTTGTGTTAATTAATTATTGTGAAGTAAAGCATGGCTTAACAAAATTAGAAATCTGACTTAGATTCACACATTACACTAGACCAGGGGTAGGCAACCTTGGCTTTTTTATGACTCGTGGACTTCAACTCCCAGAATTCCTGAGCCAGCCATGCTGGCTCAGGAATTCTGGGAGTTGAAGTCCACGAGTCATAAAAGAGCCAAGGTTGCCTACCCCTGCACTAGACCATAATGTTTTGATAACATGTCTGGATAGAGCTCACCAATTATGGTTTAAATGGCAGATCTCTGTGACAGTAACTCTAAAATTATTGAACAACAACACCTGCCTATCCACATGTTCTTGGGAAGGACATAGTAGGTGAACAAAAATGCCAAAACCAGTCTAAACTTCTAACTGACTGTGTGACCAACCATGAATGACAGATTATTATTATTATTATTATTATAAACATTTTATCCTGCCTTTTAAAATATAAATCAAGGCAACAAACATACCTAATACTTCTGCCTCCTATTTTCCCACAACAACCCTATGAGGTCAATTGAGTTGAGAGAGAATGACTGGTCCAAAGTTACCCAGCCAGCTTTCATATATAAGGGAGGTTTAAAACTCACAATTCTCCTGATTTCTAGGCCAAGACTTTAGCCACTACATCAAACTGGCGTGGCATCATTATCATGCTGCATTAAATCATGATTGAACAAACCATGGTTTTTGCAATATTTTAAGCCAGTTTACTATAGTAGTTTCAGTTATCATTGAAGACTGCATGAATGTGAAGAAAACTAGGAAGATTGCTGTAGCAAAAGTATGTTTTACTACTTCAGAATTTATTATTTTTGTCCTGGAAGAGAGTGACAGAAACATGTATTCTTCCACAGTCCAATTTTGAATGTTTCTGCCAACTACCCACATTTGAGAAAAATCAATAAAATAGACAAACAGGAAGAAGATTAGTTTGAAAGAATAGCAGCACAGAAGCAAGTCTTTTCCTGATTAACCTCATGTTCCGTCTTCAACTACAAGAACAATATCTGTGAAGATTCTGACATAAAAGAAGATAGTAAGGTAAATAGAATCTTTGCAGCCTCCCAAAGGGGAAAATATATTCTAGAATCAAAATTAGTTTTTTAAACTTTATGTCAAAAGCTCAGTTGCAGCAACAAAAATATTAAAAACAGTAATCCAACCCTTTCATAAAAGGATTGACCTCTTCCCCTCATCTGATGAGAGAGAGAGAGAGACAGAGACAGAAAGACAGACAGACAGACAGACAGACAGACAGACAGACAGACAGACAGACAGACAGATTGTTGTATTAAATAAGAAGTCTAAAAGGAGTTTCTGGTCGTATTAAATTGAACATTCCTTGGGAACTCAAATTCTGCTAATTGGAATATAGAAGCATAAAGTATATGTATGTAATTGCATATGAACTCCATTTGTATCTTGCCATTCAATAATTAGTCAATGTTTGAAAAAACCCAAAATAAATAAAATATAATTTCAAAATATCTAACAAACATCAACATCCCAGAAGAACACTGAAACCTTTCTCAGTTTTGGCACTCATACATAACAGACATAATACATAATTTTGGTGTTCTTACTAAGGATAACATGAGACCTCAAAGGAGGGATTAATCAAATTTTGTAGGATTTGGCATTCTCAAAGAATCCCAAACCTTGGGCTTTAGAGTATTGCATAGGAGGTCAATGTTAGTTTTCCCATCTTTCTTGACCAGGTTTTTCTACAGTTTGTGAGTGTTTCTTTGTGGCCATTCCTCTTGCTAATTAGGCTGCTTTGTCTACATCACTCCTTCTGTGTGAAGGAGAAAAACACGATGAGTCTGATTAGTTGCGGTACAGAGGTACTTCACAATATGCTGGTACAGAAATAAATCCATAAATTGATTTAAAATATGTTGTCTGCCTCTGCTTAAAGTGAACTTTGAAATTAAAAAATGAATTATAATGGAGCACTGAAAAGTCTAAGCTCTTCATTTTCTCACACAGAATAATCGCCTAAGCTTCAAACGTTCCACTGATTTGTTACATTTCAGTTTGATTAAAAAAAACAAAACAAATCTTTTTCATACAATGCACTGGTGGACTCAAGAGTTAATCCACTGATATAGTTCTGATTTTCATTAAAATGGTGAGCGGCGACATTTTTGTAATGTAATTACTGCTTTATAAAACAATGGTGAGCAATAAAAATTAGTAGGTAATCTATATGGATTTGTGGTTTGTGTACATCCTTCTAAAAATTTTTACCCAATGCTGCTTTGATGATTGTTGTTGCTGTTGTTGCTTCATCTGATGGTATTCCTTCATTTTTCCAGTATTGCGCAAATATAATTCTTGCTGCTGTTGTGACATGCAAAATCAAATATACGCTTTGTTTGTTAGTCTTTTCTGGCATTATACCTAATAAAAAAAGTTCAGGTTTAAAGTCTACATGTTCTCCCAACATCTTTTCTAGCCAGGTGTGTATCTTTTTCCAATAATTCTTTACTTTGTCACATGTCCACCAAACATGATAATGCATGCCTGACTTATGTTTACATTTCCAACATCTATCTGACATGTTTTTAAACATTTTTGCTAATCTTGCTGGTGGCAAGTGCCATCTATAGAACATTTTACATACGTTTTCTTTGTAAGAAGTTGGCATTGTCGGTTTGTAATTTCTTTCCCATAGATTTTGCCATTTTTCTAATTCTATATTATATCCAAAAAATTTTGCCCATGTTATCATTGTTTCTTTAACTTGTTCGCTTTCCATTTTCAAAGTTAATAGAAAATTATACATTTTCTTAATTAGTTTCTTATCAGAAGTTAACAATGCACACCATGATAGATTGATACCCTGATTTTCCATATCTTGTTTAGATTTTAAATTCATTTCAGAGTTTAGAATATCTCTATATGTCCAATTTTTTTCAAAGTTCACTAAATTTGAGTGTACAAATGCTTACATTGTTGACAAACACCCTAGAATTTTCAAATATATTTTAGATTTTTTTTCCCATGTTGTTAATAATGCATTTCTTATATAATGATTTTGGAAATATTTATGTTTTTCCCATACCATAAAAAAGTGTGCCACCCCAATTCAATGGTGAAAAAAGTAAGGTTCTACATTTAGGCAAGAAAAACCAAATGCACAGGTATAGTATAGGGGGTACCTTGCTCAATAGCAGTAACTGTGAGAGGGACCTCGGAGTCCTAGTGGACAATCACCTAAATGTGAGCCAGCAGTGTGCTGCAGCTGCCAAAAAGGCCAACACAGTGCTAACAGAGGGATAGAATCAATATCATGTGAAGTGTTAATACCACTTTACAATGCCTTGATAAGGCCACACTTGGAATACTGCATCCAGTTTTGGTCACCGCAATGCAAAAAAGATGCTGAGACTCTAGAAAGAGTACAGAGAAGAGCAACAAAGATGATTAGGGGACTGGAGGCTAAAGCATGTAAGGAACGACTGCTGGAATTGGGTATGACTAGTTTAATGAAGAGAAGGACGAGGGGGTGACATGATAGCAGTGTTCCAATATCTCAGGGGCTACCACAAAGAAGAGGGAGTCAAGCTATTTTCCAAGGCGCCTGAAGGCAGGACAAGAAGCAACGGGTGGAAACTAAGCAAGGAGAGAAGCAACCTAGAACTAAGGAGAAACTTCCTGACAGTTAGAACAATTAACCAGTGGAACAACCTGCCTCCAGAAGCGGTGAATGCTCCAACACTGGAAGTTTTTAAGAAGAGACTGGACAGCCATTTGTCCGAAATAGTATAGGGTTTCCTGCCTAAGCAGGGGGTTGGACTAGATGACCTCCAAGGTCCCTTCCAACTTTATTATTATTGTTGTTGTTGTTGTTGTTGTAAATCATGCCCCTCCAGATATAACAGCCTTTTATTTCTAAGAGTTATCCATTCTTTTACCCATGTTAATACAGATGCTTGATAATATAAAACCCACTCAGGTAGACAAAATCCTCCATTTTCCTTGGCATCTTGTAACATTTTCATCTTAATTCTAGCTTTCTTTCCTTGTCAAAGAAATTTCAAAATTAGTGAATTTAAGTCTTCAAAGAATTTTTTCTCAAGTTTTATAGGTATTGTTTGAAATAAGAATAAGATTTTCGGTAGTATGTTCATTTTCACTGTAGCAATTCTTCCTAGTATTGACAATTGCAAGTTTTTCCATTTTTCCAGATCCAGTTTTATTTGATTCAATAGTTTCATGTAATTATCTTCTTTTATCGTTGAACATCTTGCTGTTAAATGTATTCCCAGATATTTGACCTTTTTAACTATCTGCAATTCTGTTTTTTCCAACATTTTTTTTTTGTTTATCTGTAAGGTTTTTAACTATTACTTTGGCTTTTTCTCTGTTTATTTTCAGTCCTGCCATTTCTCCATATTGTTCTATTTTTTCCAATAGTTTAGGAATCATCTCCAAAGGTTCTTCTAAAATAAATACCAAATCATCAGCAAATGCTTGTAATTTATATGTTTCGCCTTTTATTTCTAGCCCTTTAATTTCTATATCTTGTCTAATATTTCTATTTAAAACTTCCAGAGTAAAAATAAATAATAATGGAGATAATGGGCATCCTTGCCTTGTACCTTTTCTTATCTCAAAGTTTTCAGTATAGTCTCCATTCTCAATCACCTTTGCTATTTGTTTATTATATATTGTTTTTATCATGTTTGTAAAGTTCTGTCCAAAGTCCATTATTTGTAATTGTTGAATCATAAATTCCCAGGAAACATTGTCAAATGCCTTTTTGGCATCTAGAAATATTAGTGCCAGTTGTTTCCCTGGATGTAATTTATAATATTCTAATATGTCCATTATCACTCTTAAGTTATTTTTAATTTGTCTCTTTGACAAAAAGCCATTTTGGTCTGAATGTATAAATTCAGTTAAGTATCTTTTCAGTCTCTCTGCCATTATTAAAGTAAAAATTTTATAATCCACATTCAGTAACGATATCGATCTATAATTTTTTATCTGTGTCAAATCTGAGTCTTCTTTTGGAATTAAGGTAATATTTGCTTCTATCCATGTGGTTGGGAGTTTAGCCTCCAACAAAAGTTCATTGCAAACATCTTTCAGTGGTTCACTTAGTATATCTTGTAAAGCTTTATATAACTCCGCCGGTAGTCCATCTGGCCCCGGTGTTTTCGCGGTTTTTTTTTGTCTTCTTATTTCCATCATTGTTATTTTTTCCTCTAACATAGTCTTATAGGTTTCTGGAATTTTTGGAGGGCTATTTTCTTCCAAATATTGGATCATTCTCTCTCTTGAAATTTCTTCTATGTCATACAGTTTCTTGTAATATTCTTTAATTATCTTTTTTATTTCTTCATTTTTAAATTGTAGGCAACCTTTTTCATCTACTAAATTATTTATCATTTTCTTCTCCTTCTGTTTTTTAAGTTTATAAGATAACCATCTACCTCGTTTATTTGCATTTTCAAAAAAAATTGTTTTGCTCTTTTTATTTGCTGTGCCAATTTTTCTGAAACCAATAGATTTAGTTTGTGTTTTATTGTTTCCATTTCTCTTTTCAGAATCTTCTTTTGCAGATTCATTTGCAGTTCTGAGTCTAGTTTTCCAAATTTTTCTTTTAATAGTACATACTGCTGTCTTTTCTGTTTGTTTGGTTTTTTTGCCATGTATGCTATAGCTATATCTCTAAAGTATGCTTTGGCTGTATCCCATACATTTTGTAATGTTGTATCTTCTTTTTTATTTTCTTTGAAGAAAAACTCCATTTCTTTTTTTGCTAGTTCTATAAATTATCTTTCTTTTAATATAGATTGATTCAAAGTCCATCTTGATTTTTTTTTGTATTCCTGTCCACATCACTTTTAAAAGGTTACGGTCTGCCCATATACCTGGTTCTATCTCAATTTCCTGCATATTTATCCTCAGTTCAGATATCATCCAGATCATATTGATTCTAGACCAGGATTTTTGACTTCTTGAATAAAATGTATATTGTAATTTTCTTGGATTAATTTCCCTCCAAACATCTTGTACTCCAATTTCTTCTATCATATTAAAAAGGTATTAGGTAATCTTCTTCTTCCAGTTTTTCCTGTTTTACTACTTTTATAGTCTAATGTCCCATCCACTATCACATTAAAGTCTCCTACTAAACAAATATTTTGGTACTCCATTTCTATTATTTTTCTATGGAGATTTTGATAGAATTCTTCCTTGTTATTATTTGGTGCATAGATTACTACTAACAGTGTTTGTTTTTGATGTAAGTATATTTCTACCATCACAATTCTTCCTTCTTCATCTGAATAAATCATTTTAGAATCTATTGCCTCTTTAATATATACAGCAAACACCTCTTTTTTCTGTTGTGCTGATGCATGATAAAGTTTCCCAATTTGGGGGTATTCCAACAGCTTATAATGTTGGTTTTTTATATGTGTCTCCTGCAAACAAATTATATCTATATTTAATTTCTGTAGTTTTCTAAAAATTTTGTTTCTTTTTGATGGGGAGTTTAGTCCATTTATATTCACTGAAAAAATCTGTTTTCTTTCTCCATTTCAGTTATTTATATTTAGAGCTAGTCGATCTAGTGATCCTCTGTTCTCTAGCAATTCCTTCACTCTCTTGATCAGATTTCTCTTTCTGTTCTCCTATTTGTATCATTGCTTCTTCAGTTGCTTCTTCTATTTGTTTCTGATCTTTTCTCTCATCTTGTTGATGTTGCACTCCTTCATTTAAAAATGCTCAGTTTCTTTCCAAACTGAATCCAATCGGTATCTTGTATTATTCCAGTTGATTAAAATCCCTTCTGCAATTAACCATCTGAAATGTATGCCTTTTACGATAGCTTTGTAGTTAAAAGATGATATTCAAGTATCTCTTACTCTCTCTGCTTTAAGACCACAATTTCTTTATTTTTGTAGTGTAATGGCTCATCTCTAACTTTTCTCAGTATTTCATCTCTTGTTGTTTTCTTTATAAATCTCACATGGACTTCTCTGGGTAGTTTGTATTTTCTTGCATAGCTTGAATTCATTCAAAATATTTTATCTCTCTCCATTTGCATCTCTGCTCTGTCTGCTTTCAAAGCCTCTGCCAGGAGATCTATAATCACAACTGCTATATTTTCTTCTCTGTCTTCAGGAATATTTTGAAATATTCCTTTTAGAGGGTTTCTTCAGTCTGTCTGGACCGACCTTTGTCTGGTCCGGACTCCTGAGGCATCCCTCCTCCTTTGTTGCCCCTCCAGGGCAACTTTCTGACCCCTTGGGGTCACCGGGCAGAACAAAATCGGGCTAAGAAGCCGGAGCCCTGGCTTCTTCCACCCATCTCGTCGAACGCCAAACCGGAAGTCCCCATAATTTCTTTCTCTGGATATATTTCTGCTTTTTATAGTTGTCATCTCTTAAAAAGTAATGATGTTTTCCTCATATCTGATCAATAAAAATATATATTTTGAAATAAGGGATAACTATGTTTGGATGTTTTTCTCTCTAACCTTTTTTCTCCTAGAGATTCAGGCATTCCTTGGAGAAGAGATTTTGTTGATTTGTATTGAAGCATTGTCTGCTAACATCCTATGGGCTTATCATTATAAATCTTTCTATTATGGTGTTTACGCTTTCAATGTGGTTTGGTGGTTTTTATAGAATACATCACCATAGGAAATAAGACAGCTAGCTTTTTAAAAAGCTGCAGATTTTTTTAAAAACCACTTTTTTAAAAATATACTCACAAGGACGAATATTTTTTAAAAAAGCTAGTGCTGTTTCACTTATTTGTTACCTGCTATTTCAAAGCAAGAAGATTTAAAAATGAATTTAACATGAGTTATTTGAGTAGCAAACAACCTTAAACATATAGGTTTTGATGCTTCTCTTACTGAATTTCTTGATCCCAGAGTTTTAGTTGATACCCTTCTACTTTATTTCTGTAATAGTTTCATCAATTTTAACTGTCTTATGTCCAGATTTCTTGATTATTTTTGTGGCATAATGACCGGCAAATAGGGTAAATTAATTAGTCTCAGCAATTTATGTGCTCTTGGTTCCTTATTGTTATCAATGAAGCTGAATTTACCTTTTTGCAAAGAAAAGAAACATTTATCCAGTCAACTTCATGTCATTTCTTGAAAGGAGAAACCCATACAACTAGAATTATCCTTATTAATAACTGATCTAATGAACAGCAGAATTCTCTGGCTGAATATGAATCACTGTTAATAATATTAATTGACATTAAATCTGCCAGTAGTGGTGGCCAAGACCACCTAAATGACATTCAGCATTTACTGTATGATATGTGTTTAGCCATCTGGGAAATGTGTGTGTTACATTTGTTTTCTAGAGTGGGTATTATTTGCCTCTCTGAAGTAGATTTTACAGCTGATTAGGCTAGAATTACCAATTCTATAAGTAACCAAATGTTGATTGACACATTAGACCATTATTAACTATTGTGTAAATGAATACACATTAAAAAAAACTCCTGTCTCGGTTCATATTTATACTTTAGGCTACCAGCACTTAACCATCTAGGAAAACTATACACATTAGGAAAGCTGCCACAATAAAGGAAATTTACCACATCTTTACAAAATACATTGAGTACACTCATTAGGTAGGAGACATTTTTGTTACTTCTAAGAGCCACTGAAAAGACGGCAGAAATGAGCTCCTGGTAATGCTGACAATATGGGCAAGCGGCTGGGATGACTTGCTTTGTGGCCTATATAGGGTCCCAGTGCTGCCTCCAGGGAAAATGACTTTGGAACTTGATTTCAGTAAGACACTATTAGCTTTAAAATGGTGTGTTTCTATATTCTGAACTCTAGTGGTTGGTGTTCAAACTATTAAAATCTAATGTGTAGTATTTGCTTACAGCCTGTTCAGTGGATATATTCATGGAGAATTAAAACAATGAGATAATACTGGTGACCACACATTCACTTTCCACACAATTATCTGACTTTGCTATAGAACTTTAAATTTGGTTGAGAATTCGCTTGCACTGAATTAGTACTCTGAAAATAGATGTAAATCAAGCTAGGATCCTAACCTTTTTTTTTCGTGTTTATTGGCTAAACAAGATGTTCTAATAGAATAAGTGCTGGAAACGTCTACCTCCTGGCTGAATTCTCACTCCTGGTGACAAAGCTGTGGGGTAGCTTGGGTAGGAAGTTTGTTTGAAACTGCAGCTTGTGATGGCATAATCTCCTTTGAAAACTTCTCCTTCCTCCAGAGATGTTTTTTTATAAAGCTGCCATTAGCCATTCCACGCAAAAAGGAACATTTAGAATTAGCTCTGTATATTTTACTATCTAAAGCCATGACTGTAGAATAAGCAAATCCAGACAATTTTAAAACTACAGAGCCAGCGGTTTTCTACAGGAGCTTACTGGCACATCAAAGATCCTGGAGCACTGGGAAACTACCGGAGGACTGGAAAAGAGCTGATGTAGTTCCCATCTTCAAAAAAGGAAAAAAAATGGACCCAGGAAATTACAGACCTATCAGCCTGACCTCAATACCTGGGAAGATTCTGGAAAAGATAATCAAACAACGAATCAGCGAACACCTACAGGCAAACAAAGTCATTACTAAAAGCCAACATGGGTTTGTCAAAAACAGATCATGCTAGACAAATCTTATTGCATTCTTTGATCAAGTGACAAAATTGGTGGATCAGAGGAATGCTGTGGATATAATTTACTTGGACTTCAGTAAGGCATTTGATAAAGTAGATCACAACCTACTACTTGATAAGATAGAAAAATGTGGGTTAGACAGCATCACCACCAGATGGATCCGTAGCTGGCTGACTGGCCATACTCAGCATATGGTCCTCAATTGAACCACATCTACATGGAGGGAAATGTGTAGTGGGGTCCCCCAGGGCTCTGTTCTGGGCCCAGTGCTATTCAACATCTTCATCAATGATTTGGACGAGGGGATAGATGGGGAAATCATCAAATTTGCAGATGACACCAAGCTGGCAGGAATAGCCAACACTCCAGAAGACAGGCTTAGTATACAGGAGGATCTGGACAGATTTGAACACTGGGCGCTATCTAACAAAATGAAATTCAATGGTGAAAAAAGTAAGGTTCTACATTTA
Source organism: Protobothrops mucrosquamatus (assembly GCF_001527695.2). Classification (NCBI taxonomy): domain Eukaryota; kingdom Metazoa; phylum Chordata; class Lepidosauria; order Squamata; family Viperidae; genus Protobothrops; species Protobothrops mucrosquamatus. The sequence continues at coordinate 401,190 of NW_015386425.1, forward strand.
GGCAAGAAAAACCAAATGTACAGGTATAATATAGGGGCTACCTTGCTCAATAGTAGTAACTGTGAGAGGGACCTTGAAGTCCTAGTGGACAATCACTTAAATATGAGCCAGCAGTGTGCTGCAGCTGCCAAAAAGGCCAACACAGTGCTGGGCTGCATTAATAGAGGGATAGAATCAAGATCACGTGAAGTATTAATATCACTTTACAATGCCTTGGTAAGGCCACACTTGGAATACTGCATCCAGTTTTGGTCACCACGATGTAAGAAAGATGTTGAGACTCTAGAAAGAGTACAGAGAAGAGCAACAAAGATGATTAGGGGACTGGAGGCTAAAGCATATAAGGAAAGGTTGATGGAATTGGGTATGTCTAGTTTAATGAAGAGAAGGACAAGGGGAGGCATGATAGCAGTATTCCAATATCTCAGGGGCTACCACAAAGAAGAGGGAGTCAAGCTATTTTCCAAAGCGCCTGAAGGCAGGACAAGAAGCAATGGATGGAAACCAGTGGAACAACCTGCCTCCAGAAGTGGTGAATGCTCCAACACTGGAAGTTTTTAAGAAGAGACTGGACAGCCATTTGTCTGAAATGGTATAGGGTTTCCTGCCTGAGCAGGGGGTTGGACTAGATAACCTCCAAGGTCCCTTCCAACTTTTTTATTATTATTATTATTATTATTATTATTATTATTATTATTATTATTATTATTATTATTATTATTATTATTATTATTATTAATCAAAGAGACTGTAATTCAAGATACTAGATGATGTCTACTGTGAACCCAGTCTGCTTCAATTAAAAAGACTTCAACAGATATTTTAACAAAACAATATATGCAATTTTAATAGGAACAACAAGAACAGGAAAAGATCATACCAAATCAAAAAGACAAATCATAGCATTTTCAGAATATCTGTCAGCCATTAGCATTTTATAATTTAAATTATCGTCCTCTTTTGACTGAAATCCTAGTACCCACAATGCCACATTTCGCATATGGGATTTACATGTGGTTCTTACACGTGTATAGAAAAAGTAAATAGCATCAAATGCCCTTTGAATTTATCCACAAGCAGATAACAGGCTGTATCCACAAATATTCTAAAACTGAAGAACAGAATAGCATCTGGAGTTTGCGGTCCGCAGAGTCCTCTAAAGTCCAGAAAGCACCTAGGAGATAATATCATTGTGACAGAATGTTGTCAAGAATAAATGGTCTCCTGCTACCAGATTAAAGCCTGGGGAGGTGAATTCATTTACAAAAATACACACAAGCAGCAGCAAGCTACTTCTGACATTTTCAAAGTAGGAGGCATTAATCTTACAGCAACATTCTGCTTCATTCACTCTGCTTTTTTATTGTAGTAGAATAGAAAGCAAAAACATAATTTTACAAAACACATGGTGTGCTTCACTGGTTTAATGATTGATTTATCTCATGTAGTTACCTTGCTTTGGTTCCCGCACAACAGTTGTAAGCATGGCTTCAGTACTATCCATAAGAGATAGAATCTTGTTTAGGAATTCAAATAGACGTGCTTTAAAATGACTAAATTATTCATTTTCACAGATAGTTTTCTAACCTATGCTTTTCCTCTAAAACTGGCTAATTTATGTCATTTGTTGTGGGGGATATTAATACAAAGCTTGTAAGAAGTTTTTATATAGGGAAGAAGATTAAAACCAATAGCTGTGGGGTTCATGCAGTCATCCAAGGTGAGCAGGTCTTTAAGAGTCTTTTCAAAACTTGTTGATGGACTGTGATTTCTAAATGTTTAAGAAAAGACTAATTAAATCTAACTAATTGTAATTAATTCAATTCAGATTTATTTCAACTTTTTACTAAATAAGTATGTGTATTCTGTTCTTTGCCTACATTTTGGATTGTGAATCTGAATAGCCTCTTAAAACCAAACTTATTGACTTACATATTCGTTTACTTACTTAAAACATTTATATAGCGCTCCAACTCAACCAAGGTGACAGAGTCTAATGAAAAGAATATAAAATTATAATGCATATACTTACAAACAATATTAACAAAAGTAGATGATGACTTAAACAGCAGTACCATCATCATCCAATCAGGATACCAAGCATCATGTCTTAGGGAAAGAGCCAGGTCTTGACAGCCTTTATATGTTAAGAGGAAGATTGTTCTATAAGAGAGAAGGCATGCACCCTGGTTCCCACAAGATGAAATCTTTTAGTGGAAGGGACCCGGAGTAAACCTTTTCTATTAGAGCATGTGTGGAGGGCAGATGCTCAGATACTTTCAAGTAACCAAACTCTATGCCATGCAGGGCTTAGAGAAAATAATAGTACCTTGAACTGCACTCAGGTGCAATTGGGAGCCAATGGCACTCTCAGAGTATTGGTGTTACACGGACACAGCAAAAAGCATCAATAAGCAGAGCAAGTAAGTTGAAACTCAGACCACAAAAACTTACTCTCAAGATTCTGTTCTGATGACAATGTTTATTTCCATATCTGTGTCCAATTTTGCATCAAATAAATTGTGTTTGTTTTGTTGTGTTTACAGTGCAAGTTGGAGTTTCATGCCTGCACATCTGGCAAAAACATTGTGGCTCGATGTGAAGGGCCTTGCCCATGCCTTCCAGGACAAGAGAGTCCAAAACACCGGACTGAGAAAGCTGGTGAGTTTATTTGTTCAATTAAGTATCCGGTTTCTCATTTCTTTTTTTCTTTTTTCTTTTTTTAATTTTTTTCTACAGTTGTATTAGTTTATGATATAACATACAAAAAATGTACAAAAACAAATAATAGGAAAAATGGGGAAGGGAAAAGTGAGGAAAAGAAGGAGAGAAAGAAAGAAAAGGAGTTGACTTCTAACTCCCTTAGGCGCAGTAGAATAAGACATTAACATCATACCTCAACTTTTTACTTTTACATAATAGTTTAAACTAGCCATTTCTAGTTATATACATATTTAATCGGTAAAGCCCAAAATCAAATTTCATTTCTTTTCCACTTCAAGCACAAAGTCCAGAAGCAATGTCCAAGTAGAAATAAAAGTATTTGTATTTTTTTTCTTTGATCAAAGCAGTCAATTTAGCCATCTCTGCTAACTCCATCAACTTTTGCAGCCACTCATCCATTGTTGGGACTGAAATGTCCTTCCATTTCTGTGTGTAGAGTAGTCTTGCTGCTGTCAATATATATAATATCAAAATTCCACATTTTTCCCCAAGTCTTTTTCTGTTAAACCCAAAAGAAATGTCTCTGGTTTTCTCTTTATATTTACTTTAAGAATTTTCTGTATTAGAATATGAATCCTGCTCCAATTAAGTATCAGATTTCTCAGTGAATTTTATTACTCTCATATTCTAGCATATTCTATTCTCTTTATATTTACTTTAAGAATTTTGTGTATTAAAATATGATTCCTACTCCAATTATCAGATTTCTCAGTGAATTTTATTATTCTCATATTCTGGCAGGCCAATCCTATAAATATTTGACAAAAAGTGAGACCCACTGAACCCACTATTATTTCCCAGAAAATAATAGGGTTGCCATTTATGAATTGACAATATAATGAATATTTGGTCTACAAAAGTTGTTAATCATATGGCTCTTTTTGTTGGAATTAGGGAAAGAAGAATTAAAGAAAGACTGTTAACCAAGGCAGCATTCCAGACTCAACAATAAATATAGACTGACTCTTGGAGCTCTGCAGCCGACTTATTAGATATTAATGCAAGTTCATGTTAAGGGCAGTGCAGAACAAGCACTTGACAATACTTTGTACATTATCTTGTTAGTGAGAAACTGAGAAGTGGGCAATAGAGAACAAAAAAATGCAACTGCTTATTTCTGGATTCTTTAATGAAATATTTGAAGACTTTTGATCAAGAGCCCCATCTTGGATTTCTCATTAGCATGTCAGATAGATTTTACCTGCCAGTGATTACACCTAACTTCTGAATTGCTAGACAGAGATCAAAACAAAATGCTCCTGGATGGGCTAATTCAGCCCTAGTTGCTACCTCCATTCCTACCTCTAGATTTCTGCCTGAAGTGAGGACAATTAACCAGTGAAACAGCTTGTCTTCAGAAATCATGGGCGCTCCAACACTGGAGATTTTTAAGAGACTAGACAGTCCTTGTCTGAAATGGTATAGGTTCTCCTGCTTGAGCAGGGGACTGGACTTGAAGACCTCCATGGTCCCTTCCAGGTCTATTCTATTCTAATTGGAATGCATCATTCACAAAGCTTATCAGAGTATTCACAGACATGCATGTGTGTACACATACACACTTCTTAAGAAGCACTTTAGGTAATATGATCACATATATTTCATAAATGAACCGTTACTGATAAAGAATGCACATCTAGTGATATACACGCTTAGTCTCTGATAATATATTATTTCTATAACCTTTAATGTGCCCTTATCAGAAGTAGTACCATATTAATATATTCCAGGTGACATTTTAAGCTCAAACAACAGAATAAATTGTAATAACTGTGAGGCTGATAAACTAAATTTGACAGCATGTACGCATTCAGCAGGCCAATCTTTTTGTTTTGGCTGGATCTCTGATTCAGCTAATGCTGCTGAATAGAGTCCTTTGTGGTTTTGATTGCTACATGACCACAGTAGAGTATTACAAGAACATTTCTTGGTCTTTGGATGTTTGAGGCAATGATTGTTTTGAAATGGAATCTCCAGTCCTTATGTTACTGTACCGTAAAATGAGTAAATGTTTATAACTGATTTGCTATCTGTATGACTGCTACTTATCTTCCCTTTTCAAAGAGGATGTCAATTTTTCTTCTTATCACAATCAAGGACAGCAGCACTTTTTCTCATTCTTCCCTATTTTTGACACAGAAATCTTAAACAAATTTCTTCTCCTGATTAGAAAGAAGCAAAAATAGGTCAGCAACAACCAGGATGAGCATCAATGCTATACTTCACCTCCTACTGGTTATTCTTCTCTCCCGTAATTACAAGGATCAGTCTTACTAGTTGTTACATAATTCTTGCTTTCCAAACTTTACCATTCTATTATTGTGATTCAAGCTATGCAAAATTTCCTGTTCCAGACTTTTTGCTCAATAACGAGGAATATAGATAAAAGTAGTTCAAGAGAATAATGACAAAGTAGGTACTTATGCATTACCCATTCCTCTACAGCTGCATACCAAAGTCTTAACAGGCAAGTATGGTATATTAACTTAGTGGTGCATAGGTTTTAGACATGATATAAGGTTTTCTTCAGAATATAACACTACAGGACCAGTGATTTGGTATCCTCTCTGCATATCTGTTAGGTATATTTTATTGCTATCTGCTGGTGCTGTGCTAATAATAGAAAAAAAAACTTACTAAATCTATCTTAATAAGTGTGTTTTCTGTAATGTGACATTATTATTATGGTTTGTCACATCATCAACCAGTTTAGACTGGATTTGGCATTTTTATCCACCCATTGAGTCTTTCTCAAAGACCTGTGATAGGCTGATGTTCTTATTTGATGGGGTTAAAGGAATGATGATGATGATGATGATGATGATAATGTTGTTGTTGATGATGGTGATGATGATGATGATGATGATGATTTGTCACACAACCAAATGTTTATACTGGATTTGGAATTTGAATCCATATATTAAGTTATTTCCAAGGACCTAAGATAGGCAGATGTTGATGCTTGATGGTGTTAAAGATATCCTGGCAGGATATGCTCCAAGTAAAGCTGCCCTTTACAATTTACTTATTTTGTCAATGCAAATTGAGTGTTCAAGTGGTGTTCCAGATGTTTTGGCATTGCAGCCTAGGCATCTATTACTATTAATACTGTCTTCATTTTCTTTTGCCACAATTGTTGTACTTCTATTTGCAGGTCTTTGTTTTTTGTGATTTTTTTCTAGTTCTTTCTCTTCTCTTCTGTTCTGTTGTTATTATTATGTATGTTTATAACAAAGTCACATCTTCTAGTTCTTTAGCTGGTGTTGACCTCAATATGCATCAGGTTCTTCCCAAGATCTTAGGATGTCATAATATACTGGCATAGTTTACTTGCAGATCCAAGCAGTGTAGCCTTTGCAATTGACAGGTAGAGATTTTGTCAATGCACAGATTTTCTTAGTGCCAATAACCATCGGGACCACCATGGTTGGTTTATGCCCTAATCTTTCAACTTTGATTTTCATAACTTGAAACTCAATGTCTTCCCCTTCTACTATTTCCTGGTATCACCACATCCATTATCCACACTTTCTTCTTTTCAACCACAGTTATTATTATTATTATTTCCATTATTTAGAAGAAAGTAAAAAAATTAATTATTGGGTTTTTTTTTAAATCCCCCATGCAGAAGGAAAAAGGAAAGGTGGCTTGGCACAATCACATGCCATATAATGAACAGCATTTAATAAAGGTGCTGTCATTTCACCCCACAAAAAAATCAAAGCTATTCCCTCAATGTCTTCACATAATTATTGTTTTACTTAAATGGCTATATAATGACGATGATTGATGAAAGACCAGTCAGTGTACTGCTCCTGGTACTGTTTGTCATTCTACAGGAAACTCTTTTTAATGAGAGAATCATTTTTTGGTGCCTCTGTTCTTAAGCTTCATAAAAAATATTCTTCTTTATTCACAACAATGGACCCAACTGTCTATTTGGTAATGATGCCAAACAAAAGTTGAATGATAAATGCCCATTTGTAATCAGCACTGAAACATGTTATCCTTTCAGCCAGCAAACTCTTGTTTTCAAAAATCAATCCAACACATTAAGTATTTCAGCAATGAGAGGGAGAAAATCCCAAAGACTAAAGCAAGAAACTGTTATTATTTTAGAGTTGGGCAATACTTGCCCAAGAGGATCAGTCACAGATTGCCTGATTATCAATTCCCAAGCCAGTGCCATAGAATCTTTGTACATAATTATGGCAGTACAGCAAAAATTGTTTCAAGTACTCATATGAGAATAAGTGTTTTAGAGCTGCTTTAATGTAGAGGCCCATAAGTCCTTCATCCTCATAGCCCTTTTCAGTAATATAGCCCTAATCAACAATAACTGGGTCCCTAAGCATTTACTGTTCAGCAACAAAACAGAATTTTGTTCCAGTGTACAGTATATGAATTACTGGAAAGAGAGAGGCAGTGTAAAATAAACATTAAGCTAATATTTATTAGCGTCTACTTAAATAGTCATAATAACCAGTGGTGGGATTCAAATATGTGAACAACTGGTTCTCTGTGTGGATGCCACTTCCAGAAGTCCATTCTGGGCCTGGGCAACAAAAAATTAGCTACCGGTTCTGCCAAAGTGGTGTGAACTGGCTGAATCCCACCACTGATAATAACACACACACACCAAAATAACTTCAATTAATAGTAATAGATGTTTGTCTTGTAGGATCATAAAATAAATGCTAAAGTGAAATAAAGTAATACACTGCAAAATTGCAGTCTGTTGTTCTTTCATTACCTGTTTTATTAATTTTTTTCAAAACCAAAGATTGTTATCAGAAATTTTTATTGTAAATATTAGTAAGTTATAATCTAGAAACCTAGATTATAGGTTTCTTGAGCCAGACCCTCTTTCTCAGACCTATAAAGAAGGCAATTACAAACCACTTTTGAAAATGTTACCAAGGAAACAATATTGACTTCCTCAGGCAGTTTCAAGGAATCAGAAGTAATTCAAAGGAATTTTTTTTAAAGTATTATATTCAACATGTATCACCACTATATATTATATTCATGCAAAGTGCCAAGTTTTGAAATAGAATGCCCTTGAAAGACATTCACTAGTCCGATAAAGTTTATTTTATTTTATTTTATTTAACTTTCATACTTATTAACCATCCGTCTTCCCTCAGAGAGTTATTTTTAATACCGTAAACAATGACTATTAAAGATACAAAAGCTAATATTCTCAAAGAAAGACTCCTTGACAAGTGTTGAATGGTTAAATGTCGGAGTATTCAACAATCTGCCTTTATGCACTTTGATCACCACTGTGACAAGAATAATGTGACTAAATCCGTCTTTCTAACTTTGGTTTCTCGGTAGCAATATTCTATAACTCCACATATTGTATTATTCTCTTTCTTTATATTTCACTTGGGTTTTAGTTTCATGGATACATGAAATAATTCAATCATAGCAATCTGAATATGAGCACTCCAGCATAATAATGCTTATTCATCTGTATTATTATACTACCACCACCTGTTCTTCCTTCTTCCAAATTTTGTATCTGTGAAAACAACAGCAAAATAAAAGTCTAAAGAGGGAGCTTTTCATTTGCTTCTGTAGAGAGTAATGGTTGATTTTGGAAATACATGAAAAATGCATGACCCTCTGATGCTGTTTATTACAATTCCCACCATTCTTGGCTATTTGTCATACTGAATGGGGTGGATGGGGTTTCACGTAGAAAGCATCTAGAGAGTAATGGGATTTCCATCTCATTCAGAGTCATTCCTTTTGAAGCACTGCTTCATTTCTCCAAATTGAAGAAACAGCTCTTCTAGATTTATTAAGGAAATATTATTTGGAGCATGAGCACATACAAGTAGTCCTTGACTTGCAACCGTTTGTTTAGTGATTGTTCAAAGTTGCAAAGGCACTGAAAAAAGTGATTTGTGACCATTTTTTTACACTTACAACCATTACAGCATCTCCCATGGTCAGATGATTGGCAACTGACTCGCATTTATGATGGTTGCAGTGTCCCAGGGTCATGTGATCATCTTTTGCAACCTTCTGACAAGAAAAGTCAATGGGGAGGCCAGATTACCTAACAACTGTGTTGCTATTATGATGCTATTATTTTGGACTGTGGGTGGGGTTTCATGTCCCCAGGAAGAGCTGGTACACAACATGCAGGTTCTCCTGGACTTGCAGCTACCGATTGATGAGAAGGTTGCAGCCATGGCCTTTGTGCAAAATTCTCTTGTAGAGCAATTGTATCCTTCCTGGACTGGGAGGCTTGCTCATGGCCACCTTTTGATCACTTCCCATTTGGATTACTACATGGGGCTGCCCTTGAAAACCATCTAAAAATTACAACTGATCCAGAGTGCAGTAGTGTGCAATGTTAGGTAATACCCACATCGTACTCCTGTTGCATGAGTTGCACTAGCTCCAGGGGCAATTTAAGGTGCTGGTTGTTACCTTTAAAGCCTTACATGGCATGGGACTGGGTTTCCTGCAAGACCACTTCCCCCTGGGATGTCTATCTATTCCACAGAGGACATCTGCCATCTTGTGGGTCCTTGGAAATGTGCGTTTTCTATTGCAGTGTTCTATGGAACACCCTTCCTCTGAGATCTGACAGGCCCCAATCCTTCTATCCTTCCAGAGCACACTTAAAACTTGGCTGCTCCTCCAGATTGAGGTCAATGTGGGATGAGAATGTGGGTTGCATCAAGGAAGGGTGGTTGTGGCATCAGATTTTCTCTTTTTAGTTTTATCAGTGTTGGATTTTATATTTTATTGGTTGTAAGCCACCCATGATTGTTTTAAGATAGGTGGCTATACAAATGTTTTAAATAATTAAATAAATAAGTTTTTAGGAGTTGCTGACAGGTGCTATATGAGCACCTTTCCCCTTCCAATCTGTATCACAGTACAATCCATCTGTCTTTAACATAATTTGGGCATTGTTTTAAGATAATTAAAACAAAGGTGGTTATACAGAAGCATGTAATGTATCGTACAGAATGTAGAGAGATGCTAGATATTTAGTACATATTTTGTGTCAAATTGGGTTTAAAATATTTTAGTGATACTTAACCTTGGAGGGAATGCCAATCATATAAGAATTCATAAAAACTGAATTCCTCAACCGTCTCTACAAACCTCATTGGCATGTGCATTAACCTTGTGAATTTCCTCAGGTCTACTTGTTCTTATCAGTATATTGAATTTTGATGGCATCCATTTATATGCACTCTTAGGGCAGCAAAATATTCTATACTGTGAAAAATGTAAGCCTCCCATTAAGTGTTGGAAAGAGAGAGGCAGGGATATGTTTTGGTGCCAGTATAATAAATAAACCAAGTAATAGTCAGTTTATTTGTACACCACATTTCCCCCCCCCCATATAGATTGTGTTTAAGATGGTTCATGCAATTTAAGTATAAGCAATATGAATTTAGCAATCTATATTAGTTTCAGTATTATATAAAGCATACAAACATCCAAGTAACAGTATGACCAGTAAATGATTAGTTAATTTCAGTTAATGTCAGTTAACAAATATTCAGCAACATAATATTAACTGGATCAGTAATACGAATCATTATGAAATGGAAAGCATATTCAATTAACAGTACTGAATCCAGGATCCATGCCCATACTCCCTTGCAAAGAACTGCAAAGACTTTCAGAGCACTCACTTTCAGACAATAGAAACAGGTCTTCCTCTTTGCCCAGGTGCTAAGCCATAAAGTAGGCTTGTTCTCAAGCCAGCTCATTTCCTGATGCCTGTGTAGGCGATGAAGCATCAGGCAGAAAAAAAATAGGAAAGGCCATTCCTAACGCTAAGGATGGAGGAAGGTCAAAACAAAAAACAAAAACAGTTGACTCCTGATGGGAAACATTCTTCCTCCTAATAGTAGCTCTCTTATGAAGGTCCCTAGAGCCAGAGAAAGAATTGGGGGGGGGGATAGAGGCAAAAGATCTAATAGAAGAACCACAGCTGGATTCGTACAGCACCTAGCCATGGCTTGTATTAACTCAGGTTGTAAAAGCAAGAAAAGAAAAGGCTCGTAATTGCTGGATTCAGAGATAACACTTACAGTTTGCAGATCACAATGGTTAGGTTCACATCATATATAAAGCCAAAATCCCCCCATAAAAGTCCATAATGGTTTAAGGCAATACGCGAATCCAATCATAGGTTTGTCTTCCCTTGTTGTGCAAAAATAATAAAATAAAATAAAACAAAATAAAATAAAATAAAATAATAAAATAAAATAAAATAAAATAAAATAAAATAAAATAAAATAAAATAAAATAAAATAATAAAATAAAATAAAATAAAATAAAATAAAATAAATAAAATAATAATAAAATAAAATAAAATAAAATAATAAAATAAAATAAAATAAAATAAAATAAAATAATAAAATAAATAAAATAAAATAAAATAAAATAAAATAATAAAATAATAAAATAAAATAAAATAAAATAAAATAAATAAAATAAAATAAAATAAAATAAAATAAAATAAAATAAAATAAATAATAAAATAAAATAAATAAAATAAAATAAAATAAAATAAAATAATAAAGACAGCCGGCCTTTATAAAGAATTCTGGGCTACGAATGCATCAAGGTGGGTAGAAGCTGCCAAAAAAGCAAAGATCACCCCACCTACTGATAGTTTTAAATTTTTAAGGCATCCATTCCCTTCTTTACAAATTTGAGAATGTAATCCCCCATCTATTCCTCAATTTATTTGGTAAGGCTCAAGGCTTTCAGATTACGCATAAGTGCCTGCAGTACTATTCTCTCTTTTTTTAAAATATGACAGGGATTAGAAGAAAAGAGAGCCCTGGGCGTTCCAGGAGATATTAATGTATTTCATTCTTGTGTTTTGTTCCGGAAACCTGACCTGTGTGTAAGAAATAAGCAACAACTCACATTGATAATTTCCCTTGTTAACTCTTATGCAGTCAAGTGCAGCTTCCACCTATGGTTACATTTAATGAACCAAGCAATTTTCAATTTGTTGGAAATCCTTTAATCAGTGGCATTTGTCTAAAATCCACCTCGAGTGCAGTGGATGGCTGTGCTGTTTAAGGACAAAAGAGAAAGTTTCTAAGGCAAAATATTGAAATGTCATGAACTGGAATATCGCAAGTAACCAAAGCTTTTAGAATTTTTGCTAGGAAAATATTGACAGCCTTTTTAAAGCAATAGTTTTATTACAGAGAAGCAGTGAAATGAGGAAGCTCTTCCAATGCATTAGCCTTAATAATGTCTTGATTATTTCCCTTTTCTGTATGCTATATGAAGAATTGCAAAGCCATTTTGTCTTTATTCCTGTCATATCGTGGCACAAACACAATTCTGGGTAGTCCAGCTTGGGTCTCATATGCATATCTGTGACCAAAATATTGCAACTTTCCCCAAAAACAAAAATCCAGCATCGTATAATCATGGCTGATGTTACATACAGTGAAATCTTAACTCATTAGTAGGAACATTCCAGCATTGTTTGGCTTCCTAGTTGAAACAGGGCTGCATAGCCTGAAATGATTACATAAATAGACCATGTAGTAACATGAATTTTAAATTTTGCAATCCTTTCCTTCCAAATTTTTATTTGGCTCGTGCTTTAGTGTAATCTTTAGTGACTTTTCAAAGAGCTTAGAAATGTCCAGAATTCTTTGAGTGGATAAATAGAGTATATTTTTTCAAAAATCATAAAATATAAACACTAGTTCTTAAATCTAGCATATTATTAATGTCATTTCTCAACTCTTCATGCAACTGTAACTTCATGCCTGATGTAAAACTTATATTAAAAGTTGTTAATAGATAATATGTTTATTGGAAAACAAATATTCAGCTTCCTTAAGTGAAAGGTTATCCTCAGAAGAAGTCAAAAAAGTCAGAATGGTAGCCCCAATTGAATGATCAAAATCTTGACTTTTTTTTCTATGTATTGTGTACACCTATGTGATACATGAAAAAGGGGACAGTTCCATGATTGGACTACCAACTTGACTCTTTTTAAACGTACATAGACATATACTCTGCTTAAACCTATTTTATGGCATTTCATTATGGACAGCTGGGACATAACAAGTTTGATGCACAAACTTTGAAATAATCCTACTTTTTTGAAATACTTGTTTCCCAGCAATGGACAAAAATATTTTATCATACACTGGTTCTGGTACAAAGGTAGCTTAAATATACATTATTCACTTGTGCATTTATATGCCCACCCATCTCAAATTGTGTGGCTGTAGGTGAGATACAAAAGTCAAAAAATGCTTACATAATTTCTACAAAATAATATAGCAATTTACCGATGTATAAATAAGTAAATGAAGTGAAAAATAATCTGAAATGTACCCATATTATTACAAATATTTCACATTCTATATTTTTTTCTGGGCACTAAGATGTCTGGAATTTGAACATGTTTCTTACAAAAGATGTGCTTCATATGCGTGATTGCTCCACTACCAGGACAAGTTTAGGATTTCTTTTGTATAATGTAAAAATGGTCATTATCTTATACACAGAATTGCTTCACAATTAACTTATTCATATAAAGCATTTAAATTATTTGAAAAAGCACATGAAAAAAATGGTCAAATGGGTTTATCTTGGTTTTCAAAAATATAAGGTAATCATTGTATGCAGGATTGACTAATGGTAATAAGATTCCTGAGTCAAGTAAAATATTGGTCCTTAACTGTACCAGCAAACTACCTTCTTAACGATTGTGTTGTGACTCTCAGGAAACAATCTCCCATGTCTAAAATTAATTGTGTATCTCATTAAGACAATAATTTCCTTAAGAAAAGCTCTTGATCTTCTTGAAGGCATAATAAAAACAAGATTATAAATGGACTACTTCTTAACAAGTTACCATTTAGGTTTCATAACAATATACATAATTATTAAAAAACCACTTCATAATGGCAGCTGGCACAGGAGAGGAATATAAATAAAATTATAATGTCATACCACAGTTTCACAGGAAACAAATTAAGACAAGTGAAACTAAATAAATCCAGGAAAAATAAACTCAGCGTGTATTCATGCAAAGTTTTTAATCTATTAATAGCTTTGAAACCATTTTTTTTTATTTCAAGCAATTCAAAATGTTCATAATTCTGACAAATGAGTCACTCAGGATTCTAGACAAGTTGCTCTATGAAGCCTCTTTCCAGTTATTGATCCTTTGTGACTCCCTTGTTTTCAGAAGAGCTGAAGATAGTTAAAGTAATGAAAAGATATCTAAAGCTACTTTGCCCTTCCCCCTCAACCCCTCCCCCAGAACTGATCATGATCAAATAATGGAACATGCCCATGTTTGGGTCTATATAGTAGCAAATATCTATACTTCTCCATTTTATTGGGAGTGGAGATTCATTCCTTTTAGAGAAGGTTGAGGAAAATAAGATCCCTGCAGACATCTATAAAGTTTGTTCTAGATTCTTTGTCAATAAAGTTGCTCAGAATTGGTTCCCCAATTGGAAGATCCAAGCAAGGTAGGATTCCTTTGAGACTGTGGCCCCTGAGACAGGGCTTTTCATGGCTCAGCCACTTGGGGGCTGGACCCCTGTTGCATTAAAGTCTGAGAGAGTGCAAGATGCCAACTTTGAACAGGGGGATGTATCTCTAGATCCAGCCATATTTGACAATTACCACCTACTTTCCAAACTTCTCTTTGGGGAGAAGATTGGTGAGAGTGTGATTGAGGATCAGCTACTAAGCTCCTAAAGGTAGTAGATTATCTAGATCTCTTTAATTCAGTATTCAGGCCTGTATGGGAATAGAAAAAGCATTAGATTAGTAGATTAGTTTCATCAGGACCGATGGGGAATGTCATTAGACCTCTCAGCCAGACCAATGGCTTGGTACCATTGACCATATATATTACTGGATTATCTATGCAAATTCTGTTAATAGGATTAGAAATTCTCATAACTTGTAAGCAATGTTGAGAACAGGTCTCTTGGGTATACTTCCCCTCTACTGTTTCTTGGTTTGCAAAGTGCTTACTTACATCATGTGCTTTAATTTGTCGTCTTTTGTACAGGCAACTATTAGCTCAGTATTTTCAAGAATTTTATCCAATATATACTTGTAATCAAAGTCTAGGCAGGGTTCCTCCATTTCAGTAATGTTTAGAGCCATTATTCTTTTGGTGGAGGCTGTATTTAATAACAATCAGTCAATATCCGCTTCCACCCAGCTGTAGAGCTTCTTTATTTTTTCCTTTTTGTGATAATTTGAAGGTCAAAGTCAAACTCAGAGTCCAAGAAAAGGAAATAATGATTGCAGTTGGTAATTTCACCACATGATGTCCCCAGAGGGTTATCCAAAGTTATTCAGTCTTTCCAAACCCCCCAGTAAAAATAATTTCTTTCCTCTTTTCCCTTTTCCTTCTTTTCTTTAATTAAAAAAATAGTGAAAAGTAAAAGAGAGTATTATTCTCCAAATAACTAGCATATTAAGTCTCTATATCAGGGAATTTTGGGAGCCCCAGATGTCCAAAAATAAAGTCAACCATTAAAAAGATGAAATTATTTTTTCTTTTATTTCAAAGCTTTTTTCCCCCCATCAACAACGCCGCTTTAACAAAATAGGGAAATAGTTCCAAAAAAGCTTTTCACAGGAATCAATAGGGAAAGTAGAGGCAAGGAAAAGTCTCACCAAATCTTCCACGGTGGTTCTATTTCACTTAGATGTTCTTGTGGCTTACGTCTGGTGCAGCTAAGTGATCAGCCATTTTACTGACCGATCTTTACTCCGTCGGCCCAAAGGAGCTTACTTGGACTGCAGAAGACACCACCACCCTTCTGCAGTCAAACGAGGGGCCTCCTCAACAGTAGTCGCCCCTCCAGGGCGACTTTTCGACACAATCAAGGGTCTACCAGCGGAGGAAACTCGGCCAGCAAAGAGAGGAGTCTCTCCGTACAACCGCGCCGCCGCGACCTGGAACCGGAAGCTGAGATGGAGGAATTAAATTCACATCTGGATTATCAAGCTACATTAGAAAAAACCTTTGATGCTAATGAACAAATTATTTTTAGCATAGAAACTAAGGATGTCACCCCAGAAGGGCAAGCTGATGTGCAGAATCCAATTGATTTCTTGACAGATAAAAAATCAACAGAAGAAGAACAAAATAACACTAAAGAGGATTATACATCATCTTATATACAACCCATTCAGATTTTGGATGATTTAAAAGTGACTGCAATTAAACTATATGCAACTTCAAAAAGGATGAGGATTGAGGTCCAATTACGAGCTATCGAGAATCACTACAACTTTATTACTAGCTTATTAAAATGGACAATGGGAGACTTTCCTAGAGATGAAGGGAGACTTATTTGCAGATTTAGAATCTTTATTATGGAAACCTGTTTGGAATAGAAAGAAAGCTAGAATAAGATATAAATATGAAATTTAAGATTACAGTTATGGGTTGCAAAGTCTTCATAGAGATGCGGATTGATTTGGATTTTGATTTTTAAGAGGTGTTATTAGGATAAGATTTTGAATTTAGTATTGAAATATAGTAAGAATACACTCTTTGGAATAATGGATCTTCCTTCTTTTCTCTTTATTCCGCTTGGTCTGTTTCTGTCTTTTTTTACTATATTTTCTATTTTCTTATATTTTTTTATTATTAGATATGATAATTAATTTGTGGAGGTATAATGAGAAAAAGATTGCAATAATGGAAGAGATGAAATTAACAAATGAAGAATTACTGAATAAGAAACAGAATATAGTTAAGAAATGTAAGAATGTAATGATGGAAATAATATGTTTAAATAACAGAACTTTGGGACATCCAAATGGTAAATAATATGTCTGTTTAAGGCTAGGTTGGATATGGTATTTGGAAATTAATAATAGCTGAAAACAGGATTTTGATTTTCATAGGTAATGAGTTGCTGATAATTTTTATTGATTAATGGAATTTTTATTTAGGAATATATTAACGAATGAATTTTATTTAGAAATGTATTAATTTGACTATATTGTGTTAATTGATAAAGAGGGAAATTTTAAGAAGTATTATTTGAGCCGTATATTTATGATGTCTTTTTTGCTAAAAGACCCAGCCAATACTCCTGGAAAATAGAAGGACATAGTTTGGAACAGGTTAGAACATTTAGATACCTTGGGGTGGTTTTCCACTCACAAGGGACATGGAAGGCACACGTGGCTCACACAATGCAAGCAGCCAATAGGTCCTTAAATGCAATCAAACATTACTTTTACACAGGCGGAGGTCAATTACTACCTGCTGCCTTAAAACTTTTCGAGGCCAAAACATTGGCGCAAATTCTATATGGGGCACAAACAGGAATCTTTGCAAAGAAAAACTTGCTGGAAACCATACGAACCAAATTCCTGCAAGCCATCTTAGCTGCACCCAAAGGAACTCCAAATGTCCAATTAAGAATTGAGACAGGCATGCCCCAAATCCAGGTAAGAGCCTGGAAGATGATGATCATTCACTGGCTTAAAATGCATTTCTTTCCAGAGGGATTGTCCCCGTTAGTGCTGACGTACAACTTTCCTTCCCCCTGGAAGCAGGCGATAGATCATAAACTGGGCTCTTATGGGCTCTCTTCGATATTCTTAATGTCCCTAGGCTTTGACCAAGCAAAGCAAGTAATATCCAATAGAATAAAGGACATGGAGTTCCAAGAAGAACTAAATAGGTTACCTTGCCACAGTAGGGACAGAATCAAACAGGGTGTGTGGGAATCGGCAAGATATTTAAATAATCTGATTTTCCCAAAACAAAGAATAGCTTTTTTTTAGAGCCAGATTTAACATTCTTCCCTCAGCACTCCTACAGGGCAGGTATAAGAGAACACCAATAGCAGAACGGGTATGTATATGTGGTAAAGAAGAAGTCGAAGATATCTCACATGTTTTATTGTACTGTGAGTTATACCGAGTTTATAGGACAGTATATATTCTCCCCTTATTAGAGAGATTGCCAGGGAGGGCAGACAATTTTTATGTAGGCTTTCTCCTCCAGGACTCAAACCCTTCTATCACGCATGCAGTGGCAAAATACTGTGTTGCGGCAATGTCCACAAGAAAA
>NW_015386425.1:420500-423263 GCF_001527695.2 Protobothrops mucrosquamatus
CAGTTAAAAGGAAGAAACAGCTGCGATCACACACCACTCTTAGAAGCACGAAGCTGAAGACACCAGCCTGAAGATGACGAATGTGACTTCGTCGAAACGTCGCCAAGGTACTTTTAATTCTACGCGGGAAATTTCTTTAAAAATGTGATCCCTAGGTAATTCCATATTAAGATCAGTGAGCAAACACGAGCACCAGGGAATATAGTAAAATATAATTTAATATTAAAACTACTAATTAAAACACCAATTAAAACGCTTAGCTTTCGTCGGCCATCTGCCGACGTCCTCAGGGCTCAAAATGTCAGTCCATGGGAGATTCACTTTTATAGTTTGACTAGCGTGTGCGCGCAGCTCCTCGATCTCATTACTGCGCCGGTCATGACTAAGCACATTCCTGACGCCGGTTCCTTGGCAACAGCTTCCTTCCTCCGGGAATGCCCCAGTCACTCCTAGCCCACGAGCAAATGAACCGGATGAAGGCAACCGTGTGGATAAGCCTTGCAGGATAGGAACAGCTAACGGAGGAAAAGTCACCGCTGGAGCACAGCTGATGCAACTAGGACCGGTAACCAGGTCCAAAAGCCGTGTGCAGACTGTGTTTGACCTATAAAGACTCTCCCATAGACTGGCTGATTAAGCCCTGATGATGTCAGCAGAACGCTGACGAAAGCTCGCCTTTCCTGATCTCCTTAATATGCCTATAGACATACAGGAGATACTTTCACAAAACTGCATATCGCAATAGCGCTTCATAGTGCTTTACAGTCCTCTTTAAGAGATTTACAGAGTCAGCATATTGCCTCCAACAATCTCATTTTACCGAACTTGGAAAGATGGAAGGCTAAGTCAATCTTGAGCCAGTCAGAATCGAACTCGTGGAAGTGAGCAATGAAGTAACCTGCAGTACCACATTCTAACCACTGTGCCACCATGGCGCATGGTGCCAAACAGTTTGGCTCAGATCCCAAATAGTGTATATAGACATAACATTGACTGTATTTTTCTGTGTATAAGACGCTATTTTTTCCTGCAAACACCCTGTTCAAAAATCAGGTGCATCTTATACAAGTGCAGCAACTTATACATGAAAAAATAATGGTAACCTCTGCAGCACGGGGCATGCCTGTGTGGGTTCTTTACATGCCGCTGCCATGCCGCCTTCGCTTCCCTTGCCTTGCTGTCATGCCGGTGCTCACGCCAGTTTGTTTACCAGGGTCAGAAGGCTGCTGCTATGAACTGACTATGCATGCTCATCGTGCCAGATGCTGGTTAGGTGGGTGGGGGTGGGGCCGGCCAGGAGGCATCTATTTAAAGCGCTGGGAGGCGGTTGCTCCCAGCGCTGACTTTGTTTGTTGTAAGCTTGGAACTCGCATGCCAGAGCATGTTATACAAGGGTGCATCTTATAGAAGGAAAAATACGGTATATCCTATCTTTTTCATTTCATGGAAATAAAGGTAACTTAAATAGCATTTCTGGGAAGTTTGCTACCCAGCAGATATTACACCTAAACAAGCTATATGACAGCTTTATATATTTCCAGACCGTGAGGATTAAGTATTAATAATCATTAATTAGTCACCTCGGACTGGCAGCATGAATTGCTTCACACTGTGAATAGAAAGTGCTTGAGCTGTCAAGGAGGCATGGGTGACAGCACCAAAACCCACAACAAAAAGCAGCAGGGAGGAAACAAATTGTATCCTGGTGCCTGACAGCACTAATTATTATGCAAAGGCATTATGGCACCTAAGATCTCCTATCTGTTCTTCTGATATAACTTACTTAACGATATACTTTCAAAAACTATGTATTTTCAGCTCTGTGTTTATTAAAATAATTAATTTGCCCAGTGAAATATATATGAATTACTTTATGGAACATTAATTAATGGATTCATGTACAGAATCTTTGGGATTTGCAGAATTCAAGACTAAACTAGGAGTAGTCAAAAATAGTGCCGAATTGCAGAATTCAAGACTAAACTAGGAGTAGTTTAGTCAAAAATAGTGCCATAAAAAACAGAATAGAAACACAAGTTAAGATAGGCAAGAAAATGGTAAGTGAGCACCTGTCCATTCTAGACGAGTTCAAATCACCAGGACCAGATGGATTACAGCCCAAGGTTCTCAAGGAACTGGCAGATGTGATCTCAGAACCACTGAACTATATTTTTCAAAGATCCTGGAGCAGTTGTTATTATTATTATTATTATTATTATTATTATTATTATTATTATTATTATTATTATTATTATTATTGTTCAACCAGTTTGCCTGAGGAAAGTAGCTTAGGCTTTTTTCAAATGTAGCTTTTATTATAGTAACAACAATAACAACAACAACAACAACAACAACAACAACAACAACAATAATAATAATAATAATAATAATAATAATAATAATAATAATAATAATAATAATAATAATAAAGTTGGAAGGGACTTTGGAGGTCATCGAGTCCAACCCCCTGCTCTGACAGGAAACCCTACACTATTTCAGACAAATGGCTGTCCAGTCTCTTCTTAAAAACTTCCAGTGTTGGAGCATTCACCGCTTCTGGAGGAAGGTTGTTCCACTGGTTAATTGTTCTAACTGTCAGGAAGTTTCTCCTTAGTTCTAGGTTGCTTCTCTCCTTGATTAGTTTCCATCCGTTGCTTCTTGTCCTGCCTTCAGGTGCTTTGGAGAATAGCTTGACTCCCTCTTCTTTGTGGCAGCCCCTGAGATATTGGAACACTGCTATCATGTCCCCCCTCGTCCTTCTCT
>NW_015386425.1:424679-433992 GCF_001527695.2 Protobothrops mucrosquamatus
AAGTTTCTCCTTAGTTCTAGGTTGCTTCTCTCCTTGATTAGTTTCCATCCGTTGCTTCTTGTCCTGCCTTCAGGTGCTTTGGAGAATAGCTTGACTCCCTCTTCTTTGTGGCAGCCCCTGAGATATTGGAACACTGCTATCATGTCCCCCCTCGTCCTTCTCTTCATTAAACTAGACATACCCAATTCCAGCAACCGTTTTAGTCTCTAGTCCCCTAATCATCTTTGTTGCTCTTCTCTGTACTCTTTCTAGAGTCTCAACATCTTTTTTACATCGTGGTGACCCTGTACTGTATATAGTTCCTCTGTCTGCATTATGGAATTTTACATGTGATTTAGATGCTATATTTTCATGTAATCTTAACATGTTTTCCCAGAATTTCTTCCATATTTCTTTTTCAATAGAAAATTAATTAAGAAAGTGTGAAAGAAATTGCAACATTGAGATTTTAAGTCCTTTAAGGTTGATCGTTTTTTTCACAATAACAAGCCAAGTCAGGATCAGTTATAATGCAAAGTGGATAAATAATGTGTATCTAAAATTACTCATGTAATTTCTTTTTACCACTAAACAGAACAACAATCCATCAACCCATTTCAGTTTCCAGGCAGCTTCCCATAAATATAAATGTGGGAAGCTGCACCTTCAGTCTTGGCTGTTTGGAACCATTAGCTTTTGACTCTCAGATTATTTTTCTAGCAGATAATGCTCAACTTGCTGTGAGAACTGAATTATTATGAACGCAGATAAATCATAACCAATTTAAATTTATTGCATTTTTAATGTCATGTTTTTGTGGTGTTTTTCAGAGTCCTATTTCTTCTTCAACTCTATTCTCTCTGAATAAATTATTTAACTCAATTTGATTTTTTTTAAAAAAATACTAATTTTTTTCTCATATGTCTGGAGAGAAGAAGGCATCTGTATCATGATGGCCTTCGCACTCTTCAGATCATTCACACTATTCACTATATTTTGTGTCTTCTAGGCTTTTGGAAGGTAAATCCAGAGCTTGATGTGGTTGAGTATTTCATGAACCATGTTTATGAGAGCAAGAAACTTCAAAACTCTCTATAAATATAGACTATTCAAGCTAGAATCAGTATATGAAGGCAGTCTATTCTGATTTGCAGAGTAGCAATAGCAAGCAATAGCATTTAGGCTTATATACCACCCCATAGCACTTTACAGTACTCTGTTTACAATGTAAAAGCATTTTTTGCATATTGGTCCCAACATTGCATATTGGTCCTCATTTTACCAACCTCAGAAGGATGGAAGGCTGAGTCAACCTTGAGCCCCTTCAAGATCAAGCTCCAGGCTGTGGGCAGAGTTTGCCTGCAATACTGCACTTTAACCACTGTGGCACCAGATTAGCAGAACTCTTATAAATAAGTCTGCCTGGAAGGCAAGTATCCATCTCACAATTCTATGACATCTGGTTTGAGAACTTAGTTTCCTTCATTTGTTAGTAGTCAATTGGAAGATCAATGGATCTTATACTGTCTCTTAATACAACTTCATAGATCTTCATAGAGATTATTTCAATTATGATGTTTTAATAAATGAAGCAGTACTGCAGCAATTCGATCTATTCCCCTAGGCCTTGGAATATTTTGTGCATCAACTCAACAGCCTCAGGCTCTGGAAATATGGGTTGAATAAAAATAAAAAAATTAAGAAACTTAATAAAGGCAAATGATGAGATGTGCTTTGCCAGACAGTATCTGACAATTTTCTAGACAATGACAATTTTCTTTTTTAGAAGAGTTTGAAGACAAAGCAATTATATGTGTGAGACAGACAAAAGTGAGAAAAGTTGAATAAAGTACAGACTCCAAAACAATGTGTACAATGAACTTTGTAGAACTTTGCCTTAATGAAGCATTATTGTAGATATTCAAAACAATATTTCATTAATTTCAAAGAACCCTGCTTAGGTCATAATCTTTGTTTAGAAATTTTCTCTAATTCTAACCCCAGTGGGTATATGTTTATCAAGACACATACTGACAGAAAACTGTGGGAATGGCTGTTCCATTTTTTGTCTGAGAAATAACCTTGTCTATAGGCTTTCTTTAATCTTAATTTTGAAGTGACAGAAAGTAGGGCTTTTGCTGACACATGATAGTTTTATGAAATAGTTGCTCCCGTGTTTGCAGGACAATGACACACATATAGAGGTCTGCATATAATTAACAAGGCCATTAAGTCCAGGATAAGTATGTATAGAATTTATTTTTTCCTAATAAAATATAAGAAAATGCAGTTGTTTAACTTACTGTTCAATGCAATTGTATGTACAAGAAAAATTGTTTTAGTTTAAAACTTTGAAACACTGTTAATGCCTGTCTATAATGTGAAAGAAGCTTAATGAATGTAATATGCTGTTGAATGAATGACTGTAAATTAAGGAAATTGCTTGAAGAGATGGAAGTAGGCTTGAAAAACCATTGCAAGAGAAATAGTCAAGTAGAATATTTGAATATTAGATAACAGTTGGAAAATTATTCTTCACTAGCCTCATTAACACATACGTTGATTATAGTATGGTAGTTGATGCGACCATACTCCTAATCACATATTAGGACCCAAAATATTATGGTCTCAGTTGGAAACCATGTAGAGTCACCCAATAGGACAACATGTAAATTATGACAAATGAATAAGTAAATGCTCAAATTATTATTTACTGATAACACTTATTGAATCAGCAGTGGTTGAAATTATTCTAGCTTCTGGATAGAGGATTTGGTCTTGCAAGACATTGAGATTTAGTGCTTATCAGAACAACTAAACTCAAATATCTGCACCACTTAAACTGAATTTTTGAGAAGATCTATCATTAATTTCCAAGATAGGGGCCAAATTTATTTTGGCATGAACTGCAGTACTGGCTTTTAACACCTATGTCAGTGATGGCGAACCTTTTAGAGACTGAGTGCCCAAAAACTGCCCCCACCCCTGTCCCCACTCCATCCTGCCCACTGGGCCACCCACCCACCTCCATGGCCCGCCACAGATCACCGAGGCAGCGCCATGGCGGCCATGCCCTCTGCCAGTGCCCCGCAGCATCATCTGCACACAATGGGGCACAAGGACGGAATCTTGTCCCCGCTGCCCAGCTACCATGTCCTTGGCTCCGCTGCTTTGTGTGGGCCACTCCCAGGGGCAACTCTCCTCTGGGGGGGGCTGCTGGTGAGGAGGGGCTGTGGGAGGAGGCAGGGCTGAGGAGACGGTGCATGTGCCCACAGAGAGGGCTCCGAGTGCCACCTCTGGCACCCGTGCCATAGGCTCGCCACCACTGACCTATGTTGATGTTTTGATAGTTAAGGGAAGGGAATTGTCAGCACATGTGAAACCAGAATTCCCAGATCTCTGCTGTGGGCCAGAGTCTGGCAGAGGACTTTTAGGAAAAGCAGTCATGCTTTTTCTATTGCTGTTGCTGCTAATACTGCTGTTACTGGCAAAGTCATACTCCACTCTTTGACACAAGGGAAATAAGGGGAAATTGAAGGAAATGGTTGTCATTTGTCCTTAATGCTGGAGTCATTGTCACTATAATATTTTGAATAAAATCTCCATGTACTGCATTATTAAATATTTCAATTGTAACTTGGAAGGCGAATGTCAGTAAAAGTAACACAGGCAGCAAATATCAAAATAGCATTTCAAACGAAGTGAAATGTATATAATAATGTGTCATAGTAAACCTTCAATCATTTCCCATTCAAAATCTAGTAAAGTTCTCAAAAATAATGCAAACTGCATCCATCGGAATTGATTTCAGGATTTTAGTGTTTAAAGCTGTAATATTTGAAGTTGTGAAAATGAATGGCTCTATTCATGTTTAAGTTTTTAGCATTATCCTTGAAATATGTTGTGTGCATATACAGTATATCAGCACATTTATTGGCTACAAAGAAGAAAAGGTAAGAGGAGATTTAGATTTCAGGGCTTTGCAAAACAAACAAACAAAGGAAATTACAATTATGTTAAGGCAATACTACCATTTTTTCCCCCAAAACTCACTCTTCATTTGATATGCAGCCTTTTTATGTACCAGACAAGAAATTTACTGTTGAGAGTCCCAATTGAAGACCTGCATATAAATATAGATTGCATGCATTCATGCATATGCTTAGTTTCTGTTTGTTTCCTACTATTAGGTACACAAATTGTATATGTTAATCATCTATTTGTGTAACAAGACTTGAATATCAACTATAAGTTCAATATAGCAGTGGGACCAAGGGAGGGTTGCCTTTAAGCTGAGCAGCCTTCTCTTGTTTTTTAATATAGATTCCTGGTTTGAGCAGAGATTTGGGCTTAATTATGTGAAAAAATTCTGCCAGGCATGCTCCTAGGCACAAGAGTATATGAACTTAAGAGATGTATTCTTTTTCCTTCCTCTTCTCTTTCTTTTTGCGCATGTTCAATAAAGCAATAAAAATATGCAAAGTCCACATGATAAAATCAACATATTAAAGAATAACAGAGTTGGAAGAGACCTCAGAGGTCTTCTAGTCCAACCCCCTGCACAAGCAAGGAGCCCTATACCATTTCAATCAAATGGCTGTCCAATCTCTTCTTTAAAATTTCCAGAGATGGAGCACCCACAACTTCTGAAAGCTAACCATTCCATTCATTGATTGTTCTAACTGTCAGGAAATTTCTCCCTATTTCTAGGTTGGATCTCTCCTTGATTAGTTTCCATCTATTGTGTCTTGTCCTGCTTTCAGGTGTTTTGGAGAATAGGTTGACCTATTCTTCTTTGTGGCAGCCCCTTAAATATTGGAAGATTGTGATCGTGTCACCCCTAGTCCTTCTTTTCATTAGACTAGACATATCCAGTTCCTGCAACCATTCTTTATATAATATGTTTCAGTGAATAACAAGGGCAAAATAAAACACTTGAGAAATATTTCAGCCAAAACAATTATCTAGCAGCTAATTAACCACACATCAGACCATTATGGCAAATAACTTCAATCTGGCACCAGATTGCCAAAAAGAAAAGCCAAATTATTTCTTGAACTGTTGTGTAAATGGACACAGTAAGTATATATCAATAAGATCACAAGCATTGTCACCCATGCTCAACACAAGTCTTTATTCTAACCGAACATCTGGACTATGAATTTGTGGATGTTATAGTGCAAGGGCATAAAATAGTAAGAATCTTCATTATTTTCAGATCCTCTTGTCAAAATTATCTCTTCAGTTTAAAACTAAGGCAGAAGAGAGGAAGAGTGACCATTGCTAATCTCCAAGACAGCAACACAAAAAGCACAAAAAGACTTTTCAGCGTTTGTTAAGCTCTCCTTCAAGCTGAAGAGGCTTCAGCTAATACAACTAGATATGGTACAGCTGTATTCTTTGACATATTCTGACAAATTGCTGTTTGTCAGAACTTCATGCCTGGGGCAGTGTTTCTGTTGTGCCATTGACGAGGAGGTCTCAGATTCCATTAACTAGTCATCACAGAGTCTAGATTTGGCTGTGGTAATGTTAATAGAAGTATCTACCCTCAGAATCAGGGAGATTGCCGGATTCTCGCATACCATCATTATGAACTTCTGGACCTAAATTAAAGAAGGAATCAACCACTTTTATGCATGATATACCTCAATAATTCAGTGTAGAGTGATAAAAGAATTATTGCCTCTTCTGAAAAAGAACTCACTCTGCCATTAGGCCTTTGTTCTTCAGGGGAGAAAAATGAAAACGCTAGAACCAAACTGAAAAATTAATTTTGGAAGCTAGGTTGATCATAAATAGAATGGAAGAAAACATAGTCTCGCCATCCAGAAAATGATGATATGAAAGAGTCTCATAGTCTGAGACAATCTTCTCCTATCTGAGGTAGATGCAGTTGAAGCATTCCTAATAAATAATTGCCTCCGCTCTGCTTGAAAGCTTTCTTTCTCCCTGTTAGAGAACTTTCTTTCATCCAGCATCTACTTCCATTGTCAAACTGCTCAAATTCCTGAAATTCTTTCTAAATATTCAGTTGGAATTTGCCTAGCTGTAACTTAAAAATATTACTTTGCAATAAGGGATGACATTCCCTCAAGTACTTGCTTTTTTTCAGACATTTTTCTAAAGCTGGAGTAAAGATAAACATATCCAGTTCCTACAGGCTTTCCTCCGAGGACTTATTTTCCAGTGCTGTGATCAACCTTGCTGTCCTCCTCTGAATCCTTAATAATTTGTGTGAACTCTTCTTATAGAACCCATGTTCATCCTTGAGCACCTTAAAGCTAGGTGCTCAAGGTTGAACATGGGCTGTATATTGAGTGGGCTTGATCAGTAGAGGAAAAAAAGTGGAATTATCCTTTCCCTTAATTTGCACACAACACTTCTATAGATGCAGCCTGAAATTATATTTTTCTTTTTTACAACCATGTGAGATTGCCAATTAGTATTCAGCTGCATTCTAATTATCTAAAATAGCAGATTGAGGTTGATTCTTACAGTATTTTTAATGTTGATCAGGTTACTTTTTGGGAGGCAGTGACCCATGTTGTATATTTTTTATAAGTCCTAAAAGATTGTTATAGCACTTAAAAAACTTTTTTAAAAAATCCTGTCAATTTAGTACCCTCTCTGCAGTTGTGTCATTTCTATTGAACTTTATATCTTTTCTCCAAATTTGCATTTTGAGCAAATATTGGTATCCAGCTCCATGGCATAATTGGCATTGGCTTTCTGTCTCACTATTTCTGCATCGGACTTTCCACTGAGGGAAAACGTGATTGTAGCAATGAAAACTGAAGTGACATTTCAGCTGCCAATTCGATCTTAGGGTTTTGTTAAGTTATTGCTATTGGAAAAAAAATTGACTTTCTGGAGAATATGGGGACGATAAAGAGAAAAAAAAATCACAAATGACCATATAGAAAAGCATGTGCTTTTCTTCTCTTTTATTGGTCATTTTTATTGTAGTAATCTTTGTGGGCAGCAGAAAATGGAATGACTCACTAATAACCAGGTCTTTTGTATTTGTTTAAGTCATTCTACAAATCCAGATGTATTTTCCAAAAAAAAAGCTTATTTCCCGGAGGAAGCAAGCAGAGGGTTCTATCTTACCAGCCTAGAGTGCCAACTTCTAACAGGATTAAATGAGGCTTTACCAAGGGCCGGAAGTATAAAAAATGCCCTTAGCAGTAGGTCAAGATACAAAGAAATACTCAGGAGAAATCAAGCAGACGCAGGGCTGCAATATTGAACATTGCCGGAAGACCTGTGTTTGAGCTTTCCAAGATGCTTAAAGGAGCTACATATTTCTTGGAAACTGGGTCACATTTTGCTTTGAAAATCTTAGCCTTAATGAATCAGTTTGTAGTCTAAGAGCATTAGGAAATTAGAACCCTCAACAGAAACATATATATAATGCTGTTTCAATCTGTCTTGACTTTGGCTGAGGGCAACCTTTCCTTGTCAGTTAGTGACCTGATCCTACATAACTATGCCTATGTATTTAATGGTTTGAGTACTGCTGGGCACTGAGATCCTGTGCTTTTGCCCTGATATATTACTAGTCCTTGCCCTTCACATAGGCAGACACATGACGGACACACACACACACACCCATTGTAATAATATTGAGGCTGTAATGACTTATCTTGTGGGAAAGGTAGATAAGAGGATGAGCGGATGAACACAGGAAACAGGGCTGTGGATTTCCCCCTCTTATTTAGGGTTGTGAAACTTTTAAATGTCATATGCTCAGAAAACTGATTGCAATGCTACTCAAGTGGCCATGACCATAATAATGCCTGCTGCTTCACCGGGAAGGCCACTGAAATATATTGTCTTGAATCGTTTTGATGTAAATAATATAAATAATCTGTTCAGGATCCGAAATGTAAACTAAACCAGATGTGATATATAGAGAGAACTAGATATCATAGTGATTCAGTTAATTGTTGTATGGATGCCTCTTTTGGGCCCACTGTAGAGATTGAACTAACAGTAGATGACTGCAGTTACATAATGGGGTTATTATCATTCTGTACTTTAACACTCTGAGTTGTAATAGAAGAGAAGATCACCACCAACATTGACAAGGCAAGTTACTGTGTATAGGCAGGCAACATACCCCACATTTGCTAGCACTGATTATGTTATCTAGTCAATAAAACATCTGCAAGCTCAGAGAACACTCCACAATTTTGAGCTTCTTTGCAGCAATTCATGGAATCTTTTGAAGCTAGTAGGGTAGACAGCAAAGCCATGTTGATTGATTATGTGCCATCAAGTTGCTGTCTACCCTTAGTGACCACATAGATAGATTTTTCTCCTTAACAATAGATATTTCAGTGGTACACCTATTAACAGTATAACTGATTCCTTCCACCTTGCTGCTAATCATCATCTTCTATTTCCCAGTATTACAGGCTTCTCTATAGAGCTAGCTCTTTGCATAATGTAACTAAAGTAGGAAAAATTGTGCTTGTTTGTGATGATCCATTGGTTTGTTTTCCTTTCCTGTCCATGTTGTTCTCAGTAGAAGTTTCCAACAGCAAACTTTAATACTCTTCCTATCCTGCTTCTTCAAATTCAACTTTTACTTCCATAGAGTATCACAGGAAATACCATGACCTGTATAATTCCGATCTTTGTTGGTTTAGACACAATATGACATTTAAATATCTTTTTTAAGGTCTACATGGCTGCTCTACTAACTATTAGTCTGTGACTTATTTCTTAACGGTTTGTTTCTTTGCTGTTGATAGATGATCTTAAATTATATCCACCACATTGATATCTTCATTGTGAATTATATCTGTTGGTTGTTCTACCTGATATTGTTAGTTTGGTTTTCTTTATATTTAATTTTAGTCCATTTTTTTCGTTTTACTCCATAACTTTTTTTTAGTAGAGCTTGCAGATCTTTTGCATTTTTAGCTATCAAGGTATACCAGCATACTGCTGGTTATTCTCAATTTTAAAACCATGTTCATCTTCTTCCAATACAGCTTCTTCTAATATATATTGAGCATATAATTGAATAAATAAGGAAAGAGTATACAGCCTTGTCACTCTTCTTGCCGCTGGTGTTCTGATCCATACTTTTATCCTCAGGCTCCCATTTTAGGATGAGATAGAGTAGACTTACAGATGGAGTGGTATCATACAATCACATACACCCTGAAAAGATGTCATATATAAGCACAGAAAGTAGATGCCTCTGGACTTATCTTTTCTAGAATTTCAACTTAAAATTTAAACTGTCAACTGAAATTTTGAAAGGAAGTAAGAAGAATAAATTTGAATATTTGGTATATTTTCACAGCACTTTTTAAAA
>NW_015386425.1:434780-465850 GCF_001527695.2 Protobothrops mucrosquamatus
CAAAGAGAGAGAAAATGAGAAAGATATTATGATTTATGTCATCAAATTTGGAACAAATAACTAATACTAAGCATTTCTTCCCACCCCCGAGTTCATGGTGCAGATGTATAATGTCTTGATACTTATTTCTCACTCTCTGACAAGATGGAACACTGTAAAAAAAGGAATTAAAAAATAAGTGTTTTCTATTAACTGAAGGCCAAAGTGATATACTGATTCAAAGAGAAAGGAAGGAAAAGGATTTCTTCCAGGAGCACAAAACCTTTGGCACTACTTGTTTCAGGGACAAACTTTGGGATTGCTGGGAAACAATCACTAGTTAGGAAAAAGAAGATAACTTCATTCCAGGTTTTGGGAGTTGTAGTTTAAGATATGTTCCCCAAAAAACTAAAACAAGGGGGCTCATGCCACAAAGGAGAGCTATTCAGACATCACTCATGCTTTTCAGCTGGTCTGGGGGTCAAAGCAGGGAGCAAAGTGTCACATATTTTGAGAGATGGCTAAACCTGTGGCTATTTTGGGTTGGATATACATACTCTTCCCTTTCCAGTTACATACCATTTATGATTTGTGGATCTCATACCTGCGACTGTCAATCAACCTAGTCCCGTGGTGGCGAACCTATGGCACACGTGCCACAGGTGGCATGCAGAGCCCTCTCTGTGGGCATGCGTGCCGTCGCCCCAGTCTTAGGCCTTCAGCTGGGTTTTATAAAACCTTTTCGCTTTAGGCCTCCACCACCGTGTGCAAAAAAAAAAGGTTCAATCAATCAATGTCAACTCGCAGGGGGAAAAAAAGATCTCTCTAAGTTGGAATTGATTGATTGAACTTTTTAGTCCCACCCAGTCTGCCATTACCACTGCCACTATGCCCACCCAATGGGCCATGCCCACCCAATTGGCCACACCCACCCAATGGGCCAAACCCAACCGGCACCCAACAATACATAAATGGGCTTTGGGTTGCAGTTTGGGCACTTGGTCTCTAAAAGGTTCGCCATCACTGACCTAGAACAAGGAACCCACTCTGAGTTTCCCAATTGTAGAAGCTTGAATGAACTTTAAGAGTATTAGGTCACCTCTATAATCCTAAAAACATTGCTATCAAAATTGATCTGAGGATTTTGGAGATGTCTTTATCAATTATGACCCCAAACCTTCATAGGAATTCCTCCAAGGAGACTGATCCCAAGGCACCTGTATTTGTTTTGGAGATCTTTACCATATATGTTCCCAATCCATCATATGTTTCATTGCTTTTCAGACTAGGCTACAATGTTCAATGAACACCCCTTTTAAATTTCTTTAAATTAGCTATCTCTGTGAGGCTTAAGAATTAGACCAGATTTAGCTCTTTTGTTATCTCTTTACTTAGCTGAATAAAAGAATAGAAAATAGAACACCTGATGTTTAATAAATAATTATAAAGCTCTGTGTCTTAACCAAAGGGAAAGGAAAGGAAAAGTCATGTGAGATGTCTCTGAAATGTTTCTAAGGCATTGTGGTACACCATCCATAGCAAACTCACCTCATTCTTTCAAAGATGGCATCAAGTGTGGAAAGCATGCTGGGGAAATGCAAATCAGTAGGCTAGTTGCCTTCTGAGCACAAAAGGTACTGTCTATTACCTATAAAACCTTGTATGGCATAGGACCTAGATATCTGTCCACATACTATCCCTATCGTCTCCAAACGTTTCTGCTTGCCTAGTAAGTTCCAGCAGAGTGGGTGTAGTCCAGGTCCCATTTATTAAACTTTGCCATCTTGTGGGAGCTAGGAAGCATTTCTCCTCTATTGCAACTGCAACCCTCTGGAGCAGCAGTGATTAGGACAGACTCCCACCTCTCTTTCACAGGGTTCTGGAAACCATTGAAAACCTGGTTTGGTCCCTGACCAGGGGTTGATAGTTATGATTTCTGTTTTGTTTTGTTCTGTTTTCTGTTTTGTTTTGTTGATGTTGTTGTTTATCAGATAACTGTAGCTTACTAAGCAGAGCAGGGGTTTTGAATTTGTCTGCTTAGTAAGCTCAGTTTGGATGGAGATCCCTGTAGACAGAGCAAGAATTCAGCCAGATTTTTTTAATTATTCAAGAGCACCACCTCCAGATCTATTAGTTGGCTTACCTTTTCTCACATAATTATTGTTACATTTACATTCTTCCTTTCTTTCAAGAGCTCAATAGAGCCTACATGGAAGATTTCTCTTCATATTATCAGCAGATACCTTCCCCCCCCCCTTCTACCACAAGCAGTTCTGTCTGGAGCCTGCATTAAGTATATAGACAGTTCAGGTGTGAATTGGCCCCAAGCTACATGGAGTTCTATGGAGTTTGTTAACACAAACTGACTAGCATGCTGGGCTATTGCAAATCTGCCAAAGACCAAATAGGAGGCCTTGATTCAGACTCTGGAGGTACTTTTACACAGCATCATCAGCAATGAGTAGAGTGCAGAAGAATTGTTGTAGAGTAGTCCTTCCCTACGGATGCTGCATTTCATCCAAGACACAACTCCTGGAATATATCAACAATGGAGAGATTGAAGGAAATAAATATATTACTATAATATCAGTTGTTAATTGTAATAATAAATAATCTCATGGTACTTTCCAATTCAGCTGGTGCACATGAATTACTCATAATATTTACATCAACCCTGTAAAATAATTTGGAGTTATTATAGATGGGAAAAACAAAAACTACATAATATTAGCTTGCCTCCCTTCCAACTTTGTTATTCTGTTCTGTTCTGCTCTGCCTAAGACTACAAAATAAGTTTTGGACCAAAACAAAATTTAAGTGTGGCATTTCCTCAATCTCTGGGCAAAAGTGCTGCGAACGTGGGACCAGAGAAAATGGATTCTGTTTATGATGATTATCATAATCACAGCAACATTATACAAGAAGGACGCATTTTGTGACAATGCTACTCAGTGCTCATTTCCATGGACACAGAAGATATGAAAGCATATTAATATGCTATCCTTTCAGTCGCCATTCAGTAAGTAGGCTAAACCAAAACAAAAACTTTCAGTAAAATATTTTGATGAAATTTGTTTAAGTAGCAGGAAAAATAATTGATTGTTTATTAAATCATTGTTCCTTAAATAACAGAACAAAAGAACCTGAGGCCAAATACATATAAAATAAAGGTTCTTTGTATAAATAATCCAAAATATTCTAACATTTGTTCTTGTTTCCAACTATTTTCAGTTGAATTACATTCAGATTTCCCATTCTGAAGATTAAACAATTCTTAGCCATGCAGTTTCAGTTTATTATTTTAATCCATTCCTTGCACCACTGAGATTCAGCCATCGCTTTTGTTTCTTTAAGTTATCATTATAATCCAATCACTAATTGGTCATGCTTATGAAAGATGTGATGCTAATATTTCACTCCACAAGAATGTAGCAGTTTATTATTCTGATTTTCATAGACTGATGCATAAGATAAAGGGTAACTTTCTCATGAAATGCCAGCATGTTTGATGCTGGAGACAAGTTTGACAAATAAACAGGACAACTGATTTATAGCATGCCATGTGGAACTGCTGTGATTAGATTTTTTTAATGATGATAAAATGTTTGTGACTAAGACACAAGGAGGATAGTCAGGTATTTTATAATAAACAAGACCGAGTAGAAGACTGACCACACCATGAAATTCAAGGCAAGACTTATTTTCAATTAAATTTATTCATCCAAGAAATGACACATTTAACAAAGGCACATTTATTCAAATGTCCATATCTCTTCTCTAGAGAAGATCACAGTTCTCTGTAAGGGGTTCATCTGTCAATAGGAACTGAATAAAATGGAAAACTTCTCTGTGAATTGATCTTGAGCAGAGTGGTTGCCATTACTTCTGGGATTGGTGCTATACTTTTTTTTTAAGTAATTACAAGGAGTACAAGGATATGATTTTAGTCTGCTTTGCACAGGTGAACAGATCCTTGTGGTAGTTGAATGTATTGGAGGAAATCATTTTTTTTATGCTTCCAGAAAAACAATGCAGCAGAGAAAATCTTAACTGCTAATTAGATAAACTGTTCCAGTGTTTCAACATCTTCATCCTAGCTTCCGATTTGTTGGAAAAGGTGTGTTTTAAATGTGAGTGGGTGCATGGCTTTGTGTTTTTGTGATTGCAGATATGTGGAGACTGCCATATATTTCTTAACGTAGAGGGGCTTTTTTCCCCCTATTCTGAAGAAAGCTCCTTTTTTCTTAATCTTTGTTCCATTGTTCACACATGTACTTAGCATTTTCTAAAGCACCCTGCAAAGTGTGAGTACATTTTTCATGTGCATTATATGTTAATCCATTTAAATATATGATAAACATGAAAAATACTTCTGGCCATATTAGAATGGGGTGCCAGGGGCAAAGGCAGTCTTTAAAGGCAGTCTTAAAATACCACAAGGAATAATCTATGCATTAGATTACAGAAGATACAGCTTCCACTGTATCTTCTGTATAAAAAGATTCAGTACAGTACTGTCAAGCTCTGTTTTAAGAAATTTTGAATAACCGTAGTTAATTTCAAGGTTAACTTCTCTAACTTTATGCCAGTGTAGAGAATCCAAGGAAGTGAACTTCAAAAGACAAAAGCTTTACATTTGTACAAAAATATGTGATATTTTAAGCTTGTAGAATTAATCTGCCTAATAAATCAGCTGCTAATGACACTCAGCTTCCTTCCCTGAATTTGTTCATTCTAGGAGGGTGAATCTAGTAAAAATAAAGGTCTGTGAGATGTTTTGAGGTCTGCAATTCACCATATCTAACTAAATTTCATTTTTAATGTGTGCCAATGTGCCCACAGTAAAAAATGACAATAAAGATCTATCTATCTATCTATCTATCTATCTATCTATCTATCTATCTATCTATCTCAGGGAAGGAATTTTCCCTCAGTATTTCTTTAAATAATTAACTAATGGAACTCCTAATTTGAAGAAAAATATGATTTTCTGAACTGCTGCTGCATTTGTAATAGAAGTTAACTCTTAAGTGTTTATAGGATGGTTGAGCAGCTACTGGCAGAACATTTTGTGACAACAGCAACAAAGAAGTGCAACTGTTAAAGAAGGCAAAGAGCATGTTATGAAAGATAATTATTACCTGTTTGTTCATTATGTATCATACTATGGTTAAGTGATTTTTATTGCCTTTATTTGCATTGTAACTAGAATTTATGTGATAGCTTTCCTCTCTTTGCTATATCTTTTCCATATCCAAATGTAAATCTATTCTGGCTACCTCTAACTGTTCAGCTAAAAATAACTCACAAAGGAAACAAAATGAAAGCAAATCACTTAAGATAACAGGACTGACAAGTTGTTCTACACACATCATTTGCCAGGTAAAATGCTGAAGTGGCTGTGAGAGGCCTGGCTTAAATGCAGGCACCTCATGAGCAGGCCATTTTATAATATCTTTTTCATATTCAACAAAACCACAGTTCGATTTGATTGAAGAGATGTTTCTTCATGGGAGAAAGCATCACTAAATTCAGTAAAGTTGATTGGAATGAACTTTTCTATAACTTGACTTTAAAAGAAGAGAATATAACACAAACCCAAAGTGGTTACTCAAAAGTAAAATATACTTTAGGGCTACTATATTGGTCTATAAATCCAGATCATGCTATGTGATAGCAAAAAGCCACAGAAAACCCTTTGCTGGTTGTTCAGATGTTTCCAATCATACAGTCTTACTTGAAGTAAGTGTACATAGTTACAGTATTAACTACTTTTGGTAAGAAGGCAAAGAATGCATAGACATATATGAAGACAGGAGAAGATTTCAGGCAATTTGTAGAAGAGAAATGGATTTGAAAAGTAAGATGGAGAAAGGGTGAAACGAGACTAAAGCAATGTTTCTTAACCTTAGCAATTTAAAGATATGTGGACTTCAAGTCCCAGAATCCCCCAGCCAGACATGCTGGCTAGGGAATTCTAGGACTTGGAAGTCCACACAGCTTCAAGTTGCCAAGTTTGAGAAACATTGAACTAAAATACTGCAACTTTAGGCAGTATAGCAAGAAAATGCCAAAATATATATAACTTAATATATTAAGTTACATTTGTTAAAGCAATGGAAATTAAGCCTGGTTTAGGAGGTGTGTCCAGCATGGAAAGGTTTTTATGCTGGAATTTTCTTGCCCAGAAATAACATGATAGGAACAGAGCACATTTTGACTGCATATGCCTCTTCACTGCTGTAGTCTCTCCAAGGTCAGAGATAACAACAGCTGATTATTGTGTCTGTCTGGCTAATTTGTGTTATCCTGCCCTCATTCTAGAAGTCTTGCCCAGAATTTGCTGTCTTTCATCTGTATGATCCTCTGTCAAGGGATAGGATAAACTGGCAGAAGCACTGATTATGCCCATGGGCTACTCTAGAGCTTCACAGAACTATGAAGTAATCTGTTTGAAACGGATTTGGGGCTTAACCTATGGCATTTCACAAATGGTCCAGACAAAATTATTGCCTAAAACCCTGGATGGGTAGTAGTATTTAGTGGATAACATTCAAATTGGAAGACACAATGGTCTGATCAATGCATTTAACACAAAAAGAACAGGAGCCAAGACAAGCCAATGAAAAATGAATAACAACAACAACCCCCCCCCCAAAAAAGTCAGAAAAATATGTCTTCCAAAATAAAGGCCTGACAAGCTTTACTTGATGTAACCTTTATTGGCAAATGTGGGGTTCAACTTTAGAGATACTACCAGACATTTTTTGTTTGGACTTGACTCACATAGCATTGACTCACGCTGGGATGCATTTCTAAGTAAGTATGCTTTAATTGCAGCCATAATCAATCATATTTGTTTTTTAGGCTTCTATTGTTTGCTTTTGCTGCTAAATTCCTCCTCCTCATGAATGTGCCAGTTATATTTGTTGATGCACACCATCTGGGGATCAATACTGAATCTTGATGCAGCTTTTTTGCTATTTAAAGCAGCCAGGAAACTAATCTATAGGAGCAGTTAAAGATAGAGGGAGGAATTGATAGAGGGAAGAATTGACGGAGGGAGGAATTGACAGATTCCATAAAGGTTGCAGAGATGTGTGTTTCTGGGTCTTTCTGCAAATCCCTCTGCATATCTCACACTTCATTTTTGTATTATATCTGATTTGTTGTCTACAGCATTTTCAAACACAAGGCCTTGTACTTCATTACATTACATCATTTCCAATGATCTCATAAAGCCATAGCTTAAACAGACTAGATGTTACTTTATGGCATCTGTTACAGGGACAAAAGTAAAGATGAAATATAGTAGAAGTGACTTTGGCTCAGTCACTATTGAGCAAATGAAAAAAAAGGAAATAAAAAAAAGAATGCCTTGTCCTACAAAGGTGAATCATTATATAACTGTGATTTTATAACAGCACAGATAAAAGCATATTCTTCTATTAATTATGCTTACATATTCATCATCTTCATCATTTTAGCCATTGTCTATCCATTGCAAGATGAAGCCTCTTCCGCATGTTTCCAACCTATACAGTTTTGAGCTTTCTTTTGCCAATTGGGCCTGCAATACTTGCTGATGTCATTAATCCAGCTTGTTTTAGGTCTCTTTCATGGACACTTTTTATCAATGGCAGGGCTTTTCAACCAGTAGTACGGGTACCACCTGGCAGGTGGTATGCGACCATCCTAGAAAAGTGGTAGCGGGGGAGAGGAATGAGCTGAACCGCACAAGCCTGAACGAGAGATGGCTGGAGCTGCAGGGCTGTCAGGGCTCAGCGGAAGCGCCAGGATCAGTGCCACTTTCCAACTGATTGGCACTTCTTTGGGACTGTCAGGGCTTAGTGGAAGCGCCAGGATCAGTGCCAGGCTCCAGCTGGAGCTCAGCGCTGATCCTGGTGCTTCTGCTGAGCCCTGAAGAAGCACCAATCAGCTGGAATGTTGCAGCATCTCCAGGGTCTTGTGATTTACATTCAGATGCTAGGCCACTGATTCATATTTATGATGGTCACAGTGTCCCAGGGTCATGTGAAGTGATCAAAACCTGCTGCAACCACCCAGCAGATGGGGGGAATAAAAACCAAACACACCCCCACACCCCCGCTGCCAATCCTCAACAGAAATGCTCACAACAATGAAAACCTCAGACAGGAAGAAGAGCGCCGCCGGGTGGGTAGGCAGGTGTCTTGCTCGGCTGTGGCTTGGGGGGCACTTTTTTCAGTGCCATTGTAACTTCGAACAGTCACTAAGTGAACTGTTGTAAGTCAAGGACTACCTGTACTTTATTACTTTTTCCCTTTTTTGGGGGGGTCATCTCATTTTTGACACCTTGCTAGGTGACTGGTGGTACTCAGATATTGCTGTATCCTAAAAGTGGTACAATGGGTGAAAAGGTTGAAAAGCCCTGATCAATGGGATCCATTCTATGGCTGCCTTCGTCTACCTGCCATCTTCTTGCTATGTGACCAGCCCATTTCCATTTCAATTCTTTTACTCTCTTGATGATATCTTTCCATGGCTGTTTGTGCCAACCTTGGCCAATGGATCTCAATGGTAGTTGATACAATAAAGGAAATTGAACGGCATGTTAAATGTGGTTGGCAGGCATTCAGCAAGCTAAGCATAATTTTCAAGAACAACCTCTGTCTATGCCTGTAGACAAAAGTTTTCAATCAGTGAGTGCTACCTGCTGTAACATACGCCGGTGAAAAATGGGTTGAAACAAAAGCTACAAATGGCGCAAAGAGCCTACATATTATAGATGTTTTTATATGATTTGTACCTATTGTATTACAATCAACCAGAATCTCAGCAGTTCCCAAGAAACATATATTACAATGCATTAAAACAGCCAAAGTAAAAATACATAAAATAGATAATAAATGATACACTGATATAAAATAGTAGGAACTACCTAGTATACATCGGGGTCATTTCCATCACCTTTTGAAACAATTCAATTTGGAACATTTTTTCAGAAGACTAACAATGTGGTGACAATCTGATATCATTCCATGAGGCATGCCCCCCCTCCTTCACATTGTCACAGTGGGAGGCCTATCAGTATATCTATGGCACATACAGATTAGGCAAATCAATTACAGCTGGAGAAAGGGGTCATTGGGTGCCTCAGCACCAAGCTATAGGGGTTTATAACTGAAGCACAATGTAGTGCACTTGAGGTGATGCACCAACCAATGACCAGCCCATAGGTATTCTGAGCTAGCTGAAGTTTCCAAGCGATCTTCAGAAGCAGCACTTTGTATACTGCTTTGTAGTGCATAGTAGTAGTCCAACTAAATAGCAATAATGGCATGAAGTAAGTATGAAGTCCCATTATTCCAGTAGGGCTACAGCTACTAGCTGTGATTCCATGTGTACCATCAAGTTGCAAATCTGCTCTCTCAATAGAAGTGTCACACCACTGAGAAACAGCAAAGATATAAGAATATCTCAGTATACAAGCAGCAATTCGATCCTGCTGGGATTCTATTTATTTGTTTGCTTGCTTGCCTAGGCTTATAGACCATTCAAGTTATTAATGGCTCCTAGAATGTAGTTTACGTTCTCAATTTACAAACCGGATTAAAAATTGAAACGATGAATATAACAGAACCTAATAATTTTTCTCCTTGTAGTATGCCAAGTAATAACAAAGCAAATTTCCACAAAACCATAATCTTTCCAGAAAGATTTCAATTATATTTGTTCCCAAGGCCTTCTGGAAGAATCATATCTTAAACACTTTCCTACCCCCCAAGCAGTGTCAATGCCAGTCTATTCTGATGAGAAATATTGTTCCAGAAAAAAGGGGGCAATGATAGAGAAGTCCCACTCCTGTGACCCTTGATGGTAAAACTTCTTCAGAATAAGGATGTGAGGTGAGCTCTCCCTTCTACATCTTGTTGAAGAGGCAAATACAACTAGAAATAGGCAAGATACTGAGGTCTTGACACATGTAGGGTTTTAAAGGTGATATCTTGAATTGCACCCACAAGCTGATGGTAGCTAGTTACAGCTCTTGTAGCAGAGGTCTCACACCAGCCAGATGAAGTGTGCATGAAACTACTCAAGCTGCTGTAATTCTGGATCAGCTGGAGCTTCCAGACAGTCTTTGTGGGTAGCAGATAGCGAGGGTGATGCAATAATCCCACTGAGAAGAAACAAATTCCATCCATTTTTATCTCTTTCAGACCCTGACAGCTTCCAAACACTGGGTCAAGATGTTAATAGCTTCTCCTAGGTGGCCAAGGATAATGATATATAATTGGATTTCATAAGCACACTGGTGATACCAACATGTACCTCCAGTGTACACTACTGGAGGATCTTTCCCAGCAGCTCCATGTCAAACAAAGTTCTGCCCAGAGTATCAGTTCTTTTGTCCTTTAAGTGCAGAATAACTAAACAATTGTTTAGATATAATATCTGTTCATAAGTGCATTGTTTGGCAGTGATAAAAGTAGTGGTAGGTACACTTCCAAAATTAGTTCTCTCCATCAGATTTCAGCTTGTCTTGGTATTCAGTGCCAAATACCTTCAAAGGAAGATAAAAAGTAATATAGAAAGCATATTAGAAAATTTTATAGACTGGAAAAGATGCTATTTGCTCAGAATAATCTGGCCTGTTAGCCTGAATTAAAAGGTGGGGGTGCTATCAAGGCTTCTCTTCAAGTCTTAGTGCTGGAATAATATGAAATAGAGACTGAGGCCCGTGTTTCCATTTAGACGGACAAATCTAATTCTAGGTGAAGAGGCTGCCCACTTTTACTGCTTACCTGATAGCAAAAGGCACAGAGATTCAATTATCAACACTGTCATTCCAGAGTAATTGGGTTCCTCCTCCTCTTGACTTTTATGGACAATACTCCTTACAAGTCCAGCAAGTTCAACCTGCTTCCGGTTGCCTTCTATTACAGAGATTCACTTCTCTTGAGAAGAGTTGGGAGTGATGCATTGCCACCACATAAACTTTTTGATGCACATGATTTCAAAACATAATCTTTGAGGCTATGATAACTCCACTTTACGCTAAAATTGAAATTGCTTGAACAGATGATCAAAACTCCCCATACAATGATGTGCTAATTGGTGTTTGAAAGCAAGATTAAGGAGGAATTTAGATGGTGATTTAAATGAAGTCTTGGTTCACAGAGTATAATCTCGAGAAATTTGGGATGCATTTGTAAATGAATGCAAGCGAAGGGTTGAAGGGAGGAATAATAAAGTGAACTGCATCTCATGCCAACAAAGTAAATCCATTCTAAATCCATTTAAAAGTATATTTACTTTTGAACTTTTCAATATATTTTGTTACAGTGTATAAATATAACTGTTGCTAAACTATTCATCCCCCAAACTCACAACCCAATAATGAGCATCAGTATCATTTTACATTCTGATCATTTTTCATTTCAGACTGTAATAAGAAAGTCCGGGTCTTCTATTAATTTTTGCTCCAAAAGATGCATTCGGGCTTATTTTCCATTTAGGTCTTATTTTCGGGGAAATACAGTATTAAATGCGTCCTTCTGACTGACAATCTTAACTCAGGCTTATTTTTGGGGTGGGGCTTATATTACAAGTGTCTGGAAAACTCATGCTAGGGCTTACTTTTCGGTTGGGTCTTATTTTCAGGGAAACACAGTAATTAAGTTACCACATGATTATCTGCTTTAGTTTCCTACCACCAGTAGCAACAGGAAAGCAAAAATTGGCCTCTGCCAGTCAAATTGTTATTGCTGGATTATATTATACAGTTGTTTTATTCCCTAGAATAATTCTTGAAGTGGATTGAGTAGAGATAACATCTGTCCCACATCATCTAGCGACCGCTATGATTGTGTGGGAACTTGTATATGGCAGTCCCCAGTCACAATACAGCCGCTAACTATTACAAAGGGTTGGCTGCGGGCTGCAGGTTAACCCAGGTTCTAGAATGGGGAGCCACCTTATATCTTAAGTATGGTTTAGTTGTTCTTCCTTCTGAGATTATTATTGTCCCTTAAGATTGAGAGGTAGAGAAAAAGTAAGCAGAGGTAAACAGCTGGTAAAGTCAGAGGTGGCAGTTGCTCATACTAAACAGAGATTGTCAAAACACAAGCCAAATATGTCAGGAGGGTTACTATTTCAATGGGAAATTGAAAGTTGCCCCAAGAGAGAGATTACCTAGAGAGAGACAACGAGAAGGCCCAAAGGGAGAGATAAACGCCTGGCTTCTTATACACACCAAAGCCAGAGCTTTTGAACCTTCTGCATTCAAATCAGTTGACTGCTACTAGTCTGAAGCCTGTGTACATCCCACCTGAAGGAGCACATGCTTTCCACAGGCTTAGCAAAGAAAGGCCAATTGATCAGCCCAACTCCACTTGACAGTGAACAGACCCCCTCCCCTCCTGCACCTGATTGCTGCCCTAGGCAATCACTTCTCGATGTTTTCTGTGCTGGTATGTCTTTTGGTATGTCTTTTGTTTTGTTTGTTAATAGCCTTGTGATTGATCCAATGATGGCCCATTAAGTCCAATCTTCATATCTCCCAGTGGGGACGCTTTCTCTTTCTCTCCAGATGGGTAAAGCATGCTCCTCTTGTTTCCCCTTATCCACGTGCCCACAGTCCTACAAAGCTACTCTTCTCTTCTCTTTCCTTTATTATTATTAATATTTCAAAAAATCTTTAAGTTGCAACATAGGAATGCTGCCATTTTGTTCCTTTGCAGCTGAACTGTCTTTTTTGCCACAGAGTTTTCCCGGACCTAGAGAAGAGGATAGGAGCCAAAGGAGGACTGTTCGCCTTTGTTTTGATTACTGTATGATACAATAGTATCATTTGCAGATATATGGGAAGGGATGTGAAGGTATTCCCAAATACCTTGGAAAACAAAAGAAATATGGAGGGCTATGGAGGAAGGAATAACCCCTAAAAGTAAAAGGCAAGCACTGGTAGACTGGTCCATGCAGGAATCAAGCAGTAATTTTTGCATTCCCTTTATGGAAGAGCAAAAATCAGGGGAACAACCATCCAAATCTTGTAGTGGGTGCAGTCCATGTAAGTAGCAGCTGGTCCCACTGCCAGTCCATTGCAAAGTCCAAGAGCAGCATGACAGACAAGCAGCTTAGGTTGCAGTGCAAAATTGCCCTTTATGTTATTCAGAGTAATTTACCTATCCATGTTCTGTGTGGTGGTGGCCTGACACCATCCATTTGTGATCTTCTGATCTGGCTATTCTTTAACTTTTTTTTTTCACTGAAGATGTAACACACACACAAAGTAATCACTTATGACAGTTTGCTCTCCATGAAGAACAGATCCCATTATATTTAGTTGAAAGGAAGGACTGACAAAAGTTGTATTGACAGGCTATGATAAAATATTATTGCAGAATAGGAAGTAGCCGTCTTGAATTAATTCAGGATAATGGCATTAATTTGAAATATGTGGTTTCTCTGTTTGGAAATGCAGATCCATTTTTGCTTGACAGTGATTGACTTACTCTCAGTGAGATTTCCCCCCCCCTTCTAATTAAAGTAGGAGATGCTGATACCTAAGGAAGTGATGTGTGTTGCAGCATCAGCACAATCAGAATCTGAGTTCAATATAGAAGCAATGAGGGATTTCCACATTGGCCATCAGGTATATCTGTTCTGAGGGCCTTTATAACATTCTACATCTGTGGATTTTTGCTCCTTTCATGCCCATTACACTCAGTGAAGCAGAGCAGTCAAAGTGATGGGATTGCTAAGATTAGAGAAGAAAAGTTTGCAGTGTAGACTGGAGCAAAAAGTGCACATAAATGAAGAAAACTTGTGGCAAGATAGACAAATAAATTAATTATATTAAAATATTTAATCTCTGTATTATTCCTTTCTCCTATAAATTGATAGGTATTTCTAAAGTGCATTCATCAGGGATCCTACTGGATGTCGTAAAAAGGTCAAAATGGAAGCCATATCACTATGATCTGCCATTTTTTAATAGAATGCTCATATCAAATAATAAGCAATGCTGGGAAAAAACTGGATATAAATATGCTTTCAGGAAAACTCCCTAGAAATTACTTTTATTTCCCCACAAATTTCCCCATGTTTTGTGATATGATAGTTCATTAAGAAAGTCATTCATATTCCCTTAATTACAGCAAATGGTGGATCAACTCAAATCTAATTTTTCCCTAACCATTTGAAAGTTCAGCTTGATTTGGCGCTTTAGTACAAAGCCCTGAATCAGGTCAGTTCAATCCAATTTTGTAGTTCAATTTTCAGATTCAGTTTGAAGGTCAGTTAGGTACAGAGGTTCTACTGAGTGCTTTTAGATTTCTTACGAATTATGTAATAGGTCAGATTTGGGTAAAAATTGACAGAGAGTGTGACAGTAATGATTTCTAGCAGGGCTTTACGACTAGAACGTCATTTGTCTGTCTACCTATTTGGAACAGACAATAATGAGAAATAACATTTTTAAGTGTGAAGATTGATGCCCTGGATGAATCCA
The DNA here is from genome assembly GCF_001527695.2 of Protobothrops mucrosquamatus. Classification (NCBI taxonomy): domain Eukaryota; kingdom Metazoa; phylum Chordata; class Lepidosauria; order Squamata; family Viperidae; genus Protobothrops; species Protobothrops mucrosquamatus. The sequence goes on from NW_015386425.1 coordinate 449,254, forward strand.
ACCATAAGCACAATGATGAGGCTATTCTTAAAATATACTATGAAGTTTCAAGGTTTGCTAAGCCATGTGTAATAAACAGCACACAAAAAAGGCTTAGAACAGTACAGCTACAAACATACAAAAATACTAGAGATGTTTCCAAAATAATTTAGCTTTTTCCTAGATTACCTTATAATATTTCCAATTGACCACCAAATGTTTTTTATTCTTTCCAACCCAGAATGTTGGTGAAAATGTAAAAGGCTCAGGGGTTCAATAGGACAAATTTCCCAAACCACGTTAGAACAAGATCAAATTTGGTATTGTATGGTGGAGGAAGCCAAGCAAAGAAATATCAGAAACAAAACTGGGCTGAATGTGGGAAGGGGTTGCAGAACAACTGAGAAAGGCACTTGAGCAGCAGCTTGGAATTTTCTCAACTGCTCATTCTTAAGCCCACCTCCCACCTTGTCACATGACCCTGAATGGAGCATATATGGCCCTCTCATTGCAAACCCACAAATACAAAACAACATGAGAGGAAGACACATATCCGCCCATAAAGAGACATAATATATTGGTTTATTACATGAAAACAAGAGAGAAGCCTCCCATGGCCACTGCTGGCAAAGGATTTGAAAAGAATTCCATTTAGGAAATTCCCATCTCCTAAAGTTTACATCCTTTACAGTCTCATTTCATATCTTCCCTCTCCTTACATTATGGATGAATACGTATATATAAGTAACAAGCTGCAAGAAAAAAAACACAATCTGTAATCAGATTTACATGCATGTGTGCACACACACACACACACACACATACATGTACTTACATTGTTGTTGTTGTTGTTGTTAGTTGTGAAGTCGTGTCCGACCCATCACGACCCCATGGACATTGTTCCTCCAGGCCTTCCTGTCCTCTACCATCTTCTGGAGTCCATTTAAGCTCACGCCTACTGCTTCAGTGACTCCCTCCAGCCACCTCATTCTCTGTCATCCCCTTCTTCTATTGCGCTCAATCTTTCCCAGCATTAGGCTCTTCTCCAGTGAGTCCTTTCTTGTCATTAGGTGGTACTTACATTATGTACTTACATTACATTAGGTGGTACTTACATTAGGTACTTACATTATGACTGGCAAAATGTTATAAATAACATGTTGATGTTTTATACACAATTGCATGAAAGTTATAGTGATTTTACTGATGTGTTCAAGCAAAAAGCAAATTTGATTATATACATACATGAATAGAAAATATATATACATACATATAAAAAGCTTTTCTCCTAGTCTAGTATTTTATCCAAATGGAAGAGTCATTATTTAATAAATAGGCACTCTTTATGTAACATGGAGATAATGTACAAATCAGCAGAAACAACTAATATTTGCAAATACTGCAGCAAACAACATAAATTTCCAATTTGGAAATTAATTACATCAAAATACTAATTTAATCAGAATTCAGAATGAATACAGAATTGAATGAATAATGGCACAGCAAGATATTTGTTATTTTCTAATAAATAGTACCAAGTCTTATTTTCTGAGCAATACTCACTGAGTTCCAGTTAGTGTGTGCTTGCATTCCTAACGGAGTAAGACTAATAGTTCTAACCTGTAAAGTGAAACACAAGAGAAGCAGAAAAAGAGAGAGAATGATCAGGATCATTCACACATTTCCTCTTAAAACCACAGCATGTGGTTTTGTTATCGTACTGGGCCTAATTCTACTGTGTACAATAACTCAACAGGCATGTCAGTCACAGTGAATGATGATCAAAGCAATCTTTATCATTAAGGGTAATAGATGTACTGTTTTACCTAGACATTAAAAAAAATAAAATGGATAATTTAGTGTCCCATTTAGCAAGTCAAGAAATTATAGATTACTGTACTAGAAAATGCTATTCAGCTAATATGTAATACAAATGCTGCACAATTTCTGGGGGGGGGGAAACCTTTGCTTTGGCTGAAATAATACTATTTTAATCAAAGAAACAAACTATATAGCATTAGCAATATCACTTACATTTATATACCACTTCATCGTGCTTTACAGCCCTCTCTAAGCAGTGTTCAGAGTCAGCATATTGCCCCCAACAATCTGGGTCCTCATTTTACCGACCTCGGATGGATGGAAGGCTGAGGCGGTCAGGATTGAGCTCCTGGCAGTGAGCAGAGTCAGTCTACAATACTGCATTCTAACCACTGCACTACCATGGCTATATAAGCGAGTAAACTGTTTATTTTAGAACTACTTGTTCTTCTAGTTTTTCTTTTAAAGACAAAAGTTCCTTTTTCAAAAGCAAAAAGATGTTAAATTTAGGCCAGACTTTTATCTATGCTAGTGAAATGTGCATTGCTCATAACAGCATTTGAAATTATTTTGAAAAGTATTTTTTAACCAATGCAGAAGTTAAATGAATGCAGATTAAATAATTATTTCATACATCAAATGACAGAAGCCCCCTTTAAGCTTTCACCTGAATGCATATAAGGGCTTCAGGTGAGTGAAGAAATAACACACCTGCTGAACCTGCATCGTCTCTTCACAAATTTGCCCATTTGTCTGAAGGAAAGATGTACCGAAGTGCTTCTTTCCGTATGATCCTTTGAATGCCTAGAGTTTTCTATAAAATGTAACTAGCAGGGAGTGAATGATCTAAACAGTTCCAAGATGTTGAATGGTTCCTTAATTTCATCTGTGAAATGTTAGCAGCTGACATGATTATTATGACTGCTAGTTGATGTAGTAGTCAAGGTGCTAGCCTAGAAACCAGGGCATGGTTATTTCTAGGCTTCCCTTAGGCATGAAAGGGGCTGAGTGACTTTGGGCCAGTCACTTTCTCTCAGTCCAATCTACCTCACGAGGTTGTTATTACGGGGAAAATATTAGGTATCTTTGCTGCTCAAAATGTATAAAAATGCTGGACCAAAAATCTAATAATAAGGATAAAGATGCCTGTTTCTTTCCACTCCAGGAAATTCACTCAGTTTAGTTGATTTCATCACTTGCAGGCTTCAAGCTGCCCTGCAGTAAATCTCAGCTCTCTAGAGACTTCTTTTCTCAGCTTATGTGACAGAAGACTCACAGACATGACTCAGCAAGATTAGTATCTGTTGCAGGCAAGAATCAAGCCCTATAAACACAAAGCATTTGTCCACTGCAGTACATAGGAATCAACATCCATATATAGATCTGTGCCCCTGGATTTAAACTATAGCCTTTTTTTCTCCCACTTTAATGAGCCATTAAAGCTTGGCTATCCTTTTGGAAGGCACCTGATCTATGTTGACATAACAGTTTTTTTCTAGTGTGATAACTGCTAGTTCCTGTCTCACCCAGCTTCATTCCTTAACCATCTCTTTCCTTGTATCTTTACCCTTCCTCTCTGGGTCTGGAAATGTAAAAGAATACAAATGTAAAGAAATGTAAAGATAAAAAATAGAAAGTACAGAAAAGGAAAAAGAGAAAGAGAAAGAAAAATCAAAAGTATGGCAAACAAAAAGTATAATATCTTAAAAACATGACTTTTCCCTTCCAAAAAAAATGAAGTTCAGTAACTTACTACTTTTTCTTAAAATGCAACAAATAATCTCATCTTCCCATGACTCATGTCGTACCTATAAACAAATCCTTAAAATCTCATCATCCAATTCTGATCAGCAAATCCATTAAGTTACTAGAGATAACAATGTATCTATTTTAACCTTGATCAAATAAACCAACTTTCTATTCCTTCGTTAAACTTTTAACAATCTTGATCTTTGATCCCTTCAAATAAGATCTTAGAATTTGTTTTCTTTGCATTTTTTTAATCTCTTCTCACGTACAAGTCTTTTTTTGTAAATGCAATATAGAAGACTTATTCAGATAAAATTTTGGTTTGTTATTTGTTTATCCATTTTAATTATCAAAACATTAACTGGTTTCATTTGTATATCCAATATAGCATCTTTTTTTCACATTACTCTTATAGCCTGTCAATTTTAAATCTACTTCCAAAACAGACTCAATCTTGTAAAACTCATTCATCTTTAAGTCACTGAAGCAGTAGGCGTGAGCTTAAATGAACTCCAGAAGATGGTAGAGGACAGGAAGGCCTGGAGGAACATTGTCCATGGGGTCACGATAGGTCAGACATGACTTCGTAACAACACAACAACAAAAACATAGTCTATCTATAATGGCAGATGACTCTTAAAATTAATGTTTGGATCCATTGTTCACTCATATCATTCAGTGTTAAAGTATTTTGCTCCATTCTGAATTTGTAAATCAAATGTAAGATAAATGTAATTCTTTACCTTTAATCTTTATTTCATTTGGGTTTCCTCTAGTGTTCAATATTCAAAGATCCATTCTATTTTTTTAAGAATTCAAAATAACACAATTTTACCGTGAGAAGGATTCTTATAATTAATTTCAAAATCTTATTTCAAATCCATCTGGACCTTAGTCCAGTTGTAGCTTTCCAAAATCAACTTATTAATCACCCTTCCTTTTAAAAGGCATCAACTACAGTTTGGGCTAAAATGACATTCTCTCACATCCCAGAGCTCTAAATCCATGGAAGATGGCTGCCTTAGTGTCACTTGTAAGGAGCAATTGTTTGAAGCACTTGTGGATGAACCCAAATCCTTTCCTTGTCTGGAGAGGAGACACAAAGAGACAGTCCACTCACTGGCTCTTGCTTCTGTTGTGGTTGTCAGCTCTGCTCTCAGCAGAGCCATTTTCCATTCACCATTTCTTCCTCAAAAGTTCCCTGACTACCTGCATTTCCAACTGGCTAGCTAGCTGACCTGACCATGGAAATAGTAAACTGATTTACTGACACCATTCAAGTCATTTCTCATCAATGTTGTCTCAGAATAGCAGAGTTGGAAGGGACCTTGGAGGTTTTCTAGTCCAACCCCTTGCTCATGCTCATATCATTTCAGACAAACAATTGTCCAATCTTTTCTTAAAACCTTCAGTGTTGGAGCACCCATAACTTCTGGAGGCAAGTTGTTCCACTGATTAATTGCTCTAAATGTCAGGAAATTTCTTCTAAGTTCTAGATTGGTTCTCTCTGTGATTAGTTTCCATATATTGCTTCTTGTCCTGCCTTCAGGTGCTTTGGAAAATAGATTGACCCCCTCTTCTTTATGGCAGCCCCTTAGCAATTGGAAAACTGTGACAAGACAGTCACTGCAAGGGAATCTTGCTGACTTTCTCTTCATTCTAGGGCAGCAGCCTCCAACCTTTTGGGCACCAGAGATCAGTTCCGTGGAGAGAGGTTTTTCCACAAACCAGAGGGGGTGTGGTTTCATGTGCTGCCTGCATCCTGCAGATGGTGCTTCGCTTGTTTGCATGGCCCGGTGTCTGACATGCCACGGCCTGGTGCCAGTCCAAGGACCAGGGGTTGGGGATCTCTGTTCTAGGGTCTTTCCTGTTACTGTTACATTTATTTTGAGAAGTGAGGGTTTATGTGCATTGCTACAAAGCTACAACTCACTTCAATTCTAGCTAGATAGATCTTTGATTCTTTGTGTGGCTGTTATGAGCCTGTCTGATGAGTCAGACACTGCATGGAAGAGCAGGACTTAATAGATTTTGACCTCGTAACTCAGGAGGTAATGAGCTTTTAGATATTTATATATGACATTCAGAAAAAGCTGGAACTGTTAGAGAATGACCCCTCAGTTCCAAAGCAATCAAGTAATCAGCCACTTGTTGGAGATGCATAGCAGTATGAGTCACCTGACACAGAAGCTAAGTTAAATCACCTGATTTGGAGCTGGGGCAGGAATAGATGACCAGCTCTTGCACGTGCTAAAGGATCAAATGAGTAAAACAAAGACATTTAATTATGTTCTACAAAAGAAGAAAACACGACTAGAAAAATCAGCATCCCTGACTTAACCCTTTAAAAAAGTGATCAGAAATCAGACTTCATTTGGCACATAATTTTCTCACCTTGGATCTGATTTTCTGATTGATCTTTTTCAATGTGAAAACTATATTTTTCTCAGTTCTTATTCTTGGATCTTGGATTTGCCTGCATGGAATATGGATTCTGAAGTAAGCTTGCTTATTTTCCTGAGCTCTTGCACTGTTGTATCATAAATATCCTTTTAAAGTCTAACCTCTTGCACTTGCTGGCAAAGAGAGTGGCATTCAAAGGGTTTTTTTTACAAGGTTGTCCAAAATTTCTGTTATGAAAGCTGTTGTGTCACATCTTAATATAGAGAGTTCTATCCCTGAAATCTGCATATCTGTGCCCACTTTGCCTTTTATTAGAGCAACAATAGTGGCCCCATTTTCCATTAATCCTCTGTTAATCCTTTCCTACTGAGGGTGTTATAAAATCAGAGGTTACATAGAGAAAATTATGTAAAACTGAAACCTAATCAGGTCTTGAATCAATTTGATAACTGGAACTGTTCAGGCGTAACATCAATTTAGGCATACAATGAAATTTTATAAAAGTGCGTTCATGTTATAAAAGAGACCTGTTAAGTACTCATAGTATATATCAGTAAACTGTTAGCAATTAAATTGTCTCTGCTGTAATGCTGATAATGTATGCCTAATACAGAACTTTTATCTAGAGTTCTGATCCTTGGTTGTAAAGAATGCTTGGCTGGACTTTTTACAAGACTTTTTTTAATTGCCAACATTTTGAATGCATTCATCCATAGTCATTCTGATGAAATAATTATTCAGAACAATACCATGAGGCCAGACAGGAGACTGGTTTGAATGAACCACATCAGATCTAAATGTAAATGAAGGCTGCCATCTTCCAGAATATTGCTCCCTGTCTGCATTTCTTTTTGGTAACTTTAGTTTTCTCTAGAATTGGTAAACATTTAAAATTAGATTGGTTGCCTCCATTTCACATCATCTACTTTAGATTTGAAGAGGTTTAATTTATTCATTCTGTTTGTTTATTGGCAACTGTAGAGGTCCATTAGAGAACTGTGGTAGGGGAAACAATTATTTTACTGTATAGATAGAGGGAGCATGAGAGATTACAGACATGGCAAAGCTTTCTATACTGGATGCTAATCCAGTTGTTCAGGTGTCGGATTCAGTATGGATTTATATTCCTCTGCATAATTTCCTTCATTTTCAGTCTCTTTTTGCTGCAGTAGACTTGCATGTTGATTCTGAGGCAATAATTTTATTATGTGAACACATTTCAGCAGAGATTTTACTTCAGATAGATCAATACATAAGTTGGCCTGTGAGTCTTCAAAGAAGTCAGGCAATTACATGCACTGTTTTCTTCAATAACATTGGTGTAGCCAAAAATATATATTGATTATTTTAACCTTATAAAATCATCCTATGACATGCAACCTGAGGAGCAGAAAGTAGATATCCTTTTCTTGTTTCTGGACCCTAATTAAATAGCCAGAGTGACATTTCATATTTCACTTCTGGGAGAGGAGCATAAGAAGTATTCATTTTTCTTAATATGAATTACATAGCAGTATTATTGAAGGAAAACAGAAACGGATATGCAGCTGTCCTTTATATGAGAAAAAAAGAGGATCTTTCATATTAAAAAGTGGTGATCAGCTATTATTGCCCCTTATGGACCTTTGGGCAGGAATCTAGAGATCAATGATACATGGGAATTCCACACAAATACATTTAGGAAAAGTCAGAACTTAAACCTGCAAGAGTCCAGCTTCTCCTCCTTGCAGTATCTCAATAAATGAGATTTTATTTGTTTGTTTGCTTGTTTATTTATTTATTTATTTATTTATTATTCGAATTTATATCCCGCCCTTCTCCTTGCGGACTCAGGGCGGCTGACAATCAATTAAAAACACCAATAACAATCATAAAATTAAAATTAATTAAAATGAAATATTTAAATTGTCTGATTAAAATATGATTTAAAACCCCTCTAAAAACCCCTCTTAAAAATTACCCTAGGCCAGTCCCGCTTGTTGGAATAGCCATGTCTTGAGGGCGCGGCGGAAGGAAGGGAGATCAGGGATCACCCTGATCTCTGGGGGTAGCTCATTCCAGAGGGTGTTTGTTTGTTTTAATTGATATCCTGCCTATTTCAGCATAGTGAAGTGACTGTGAGAGGCTTATATTGTGCCTGTAGTTCCTCCCTATACCCTCATTCAACAGTTCTGCAAAGAAATAATAGAAAATTATGAGTCAAACAGAGCAGATACTGTGGGGGACAGATAGTAAGTAGGTTTCAGAGGAGCTAAAAATCTGCAAGCAAGAAGAAATGAATAACAATAAAAATGGGAAGTATTAGAGACATTTAAGAAAATTACAGAAACCAAGGGAAACATTATCTTTTGGATTTGGGTGACTATAACAAATTCAAATCAATCCATAAATAAGCAAGAAATCTGTGCTTAGAGAACAAGTTCAGAGTTCTAGAGATATTTTGGGACTTCACTGTCAACTGAATTGCTTATATGATACTTTGTATATCTATCTAAACATGTCTCTGAAAATACATATAGAAAGAATGTCCACATGACAGCATTTCCTTTGTCTCCAAGAATGCTAAAAATATTCAGCCATGAAATACACAAGGTTTCAACTTAAAAACTAGTTGTATTTGGTTTTGTCAATAACGTACAAGAGGGCATCTCACTGTATGAATTAATTCTATGCATTAAAGTTGACAGCCTGAACCAGCAGTCCTTCTATCTTGTTTGAATGCACCTTGATTTGAATGCAAACCTCTTAGGCTAGTTTGCCTGTTCTGCCTTGATTATCAAGTCAGAACTTCACTGGCTTAAAAATTATTCTTCATAATACTCAGCCAGCATGTTTTGTTTTGTTCATTTCAATTTAGCCAACACAGCAGGGTAGAAAGACGCTTTGTTTTTTCCACTGCCCTGCACTGGGGAACTGGGTTTTTCCATATTTGTACAGTCATTACCTTTAAGTTTTCCGAAAATTGCAGGAATGATCCTTTGGGACATCTCTGAATACAAGCAATCCTTGGTGCTCCAGGATACTTAATTTTTCTTTTGAAGCCACTCTGTTTTTCACAGTTGAAACTAATTCCCTGCATGACAGCATTCTACTTTAATGAAGCCCTTATGGTAGAAGACATGATAACGTTCAGTGAGAAACATAGAGATAAGACCCAGAGGACACACATTTTTTAAAACCAAAATCAGCTGGGCATACAAAAACATACCTTAATGGAGGAGAAAAATGATATTCATAGGCATGTAATGCTGACTTGCAGGTGACATTTTCATCTTGCTGCAACCAGAATGAGTTAGATTTATGTCACTTCAGCAAAGAGTCTTTTTGAAAAGTTGGGGAAATAGCATACAGTTCAAATGAATCACCTCAGTTTTTCAATCATCTCAGATCTTAGTGCCAAGCCCTTAGTGGTCAGGGCTATGGGAGATCATGCAGTAAGGCAAAATTTAAGTTTTACATGGTGAAATAGTTTAAAGGACATTTTCAGGTTTTTTTTTTATTTTATTTTAAATTCCCCAAACCCTGACCCCATTTTCCCTTTAAACTACCTTATTCTTTTCACATTTCAAATAATTTTGCTTATATAACAACAATATTTGATCTGTAAATTATTTTACCACTGTTTTAACTGATTTAAATGTTCCGCTATTAGTTCTGTCTATTTCTGCCTTTAACCCCTTACGTATGTCAGCTGTTCTTTCTTGGTTGAGTAATTTAAATATAAAATAATTTCCAAAAAGTTTGCATATTTTTCTGAATCACAATAAAACACAGCTTCTACATCAGCTTAGTTGATCTTTTAAAAAAAGGCTGTTTGAACTTTCATGGAAGGCTACCAACAATTCCCAGGATTACAATCTAAACTCAGAAATTGAAATATCTGTCTGTCTGTCTATCTCTAGCATCTATTCCTTCTCTCTCCCTCCCTCCCTCCCTCCTAGAAGGATGCAGTGGCAAACCCTACTTGGATTTGTCCATATAGTCATCAGAAATCAAACTCAAATTTTATTTTTTCAAATTTAGATAATTTGAAAGGTCTCAGCTTTAAGATGTTCGGGATCAAGTTCCAAGCAATAATTTTGAATGTAAGATATAAGTGGAGATATCATCATCATTGTAGCCATTGTCTATCCACTGCAGGATGAAGACCTCGTCCTCATGTTTCCAACCTATACGGTCCTGAGCTTTCTTTTGCCAATTGGGCCTGCAATACTTGCTGATGTCATCGATACATCTTGTTTTAGGTCTCTTTTGTGGACGTTTTTTATCTAGTGGGATCCATTCTATGGCTGCCTTGGTCCACCTGCCATCAGTTTAATTTCCATTTCAATTCTTTTACTCTCTTGATGGCATCATATACTTTCATTTGTTCTCTAATGCATGTGCAGGTCTTTCTATCTTGTCTTGTAATGCCAAGCATATATCTTTCCATGGCTCTTTGTGCCAGTCGTAGCTTTTGTATCGATTGTGAGGTTAGTGTCCATGTTTCAGTGGCATATGTTAGAACAGGTAGCACACACTGATCAAAAAAAAATTCTCTTTAGGCATAGGGGGACAATTGGAATTACCCTTAGCAGGATAATTGTTTGTTAGATTTTTAAAATGTATGCATGTCTTTCTATTCATCATACATCATTTGAGCAATAACAATCTGTGCCTCCTTCCTAATTACTATCTGTATTATGTCAGATTGTGACTATGACAAAGATTGTGACATGACAAAGCAGGAAATATATAAGAATTGCAATATTTAGCTTAACTAATCATATTAACCTTAGACAATTACTAATGTGTTTAAGAAAGATGAACGAATATCTCTGAAAGACAAAATAATAAAATTCATTTACTTTCAATAAGTTTATTTAAGAAGGGTATATTATGCCTCATGCCACATCACAACTGAAAGACCATCTATATCCACTGTAAATAAATTTATGATTTGTATGTGATTCACTCAGTTTCCAAGCGTCCCATAGGCGCTCAAACACTTTTTACCCGGACAGAGAAATGACGGAGACTGGAAGTTTTGTCTGCTTGCAAATGGGGTGGTTGGAAACAGAGCGAATCCCTCGGTTTTCAACTGCCCCATTTGCAAGAAGATGAAGGTTCCAGTCTCCCTCTGGGCGAAAAGTGTTTGGGTGCCTGTGGGGCACCTTTTTACCTGGATGGAGAAATGACAGAGACTGGAAGCTTCATCTGCTTGCAAATTGGGCAGTTGGAAATGGAGCAAATCCCTCAGTTTCCAAGAGGCCCATTAGCAAGCAGATGAAGGTTCCAGTCTCCTGGGCGAAAAGTGTTTAGGAGTCTATGGGGTGCTTGGGGCAGACCCATCCCCTCCCCCACCTGCCTCACCTCGTGGCAGTGGCATGGCATGGCAGGTTATGCAGCTTCCTGTCACAAGTGGCCGCAAGCAGCCACAGAAGTGGGCCAGCAGCCACGTAGGCTCCTGCTGGATGGGCTATTGGTGCCACCGCTGTGAGGTGAGGCAGGCATCAGGAAAAATATAAGACATCCCCTGAAAGTAAGACCTACTGCCTCTTTTGGAAGCAAAAAAAATCCAGGTCTTATTTTTGGGGAAAGACAGTATATATGGTATAGTCAAAGTGCAATATGACTCGTCATTCAGGGTATGGCCGTATATGCTGACAGTATCTACACCAGGGGTGTCAAACTGCCAGCCCGTAGGCCAGACGCATCATGAGGAAACCGCGCCCACCCCATTGCCGGCAATGGGGAAAAAGTTCCGATACGTCACACGACGTCACATGACGTCGCGAGTTTGACATGTCTGATCTACACTGATTTTCATACAGTAGGTAATACTCAGTTCAGAAAAGTCCACCTATGTGAAAATGCGAAGTAGGTTTCCTCAGGCATTTGAGCTGAACTTTTCCTGTTTGAGTAAGAGCTAACTGCTCTTCATCTATAAAGTTCATATTGATATCATTGATGGACAGGACAAAAGATAAAGCTTAACAGGAATGACATGCAGGTGTTGTTTCTCATGGGTAGGTTATTTCACCACAGATTCTACCTGTTCCGCCAGGCTTCCACAATGGTGACATAGTGCTTTTCTTAACTAATGCTCATATGGCAATTGCAGCATTTCTTGGAGACAAAGAGTTTGGATAGTCTTCAGTCTGGAGTACTAGAGTGAGAAACTCCTGATGGTTCAAAAAGATGAGCAATTAGGAACAATTCCAACAGCAGTTGTGAAACCTAATTGCCTTATATGGAGGGCTCAGAGAAAAAATTATTCACCAGAAGTCTCACTGTATAGACTGCCTGAGGATACTGTTTATAATAGACCAGAGTGGGAAAGAATTGTTTTAATTATTTTTATTGAATTTTGTACCAGCTTTCAAAAATAGTGTTAGTCATTTCCTAACACAGTGGTTCTCAACCTTTTTAATGCCGTGACCCCCAACCGGTCGTAAGTTGAGGACTAAACCGGTCATAAGTCGAGGACTAAACCGGTCGTAAGTCGAGGACTACCCAACCGGTCGTAAGTCGAGGACTTTCCCTGCCCAGGAGCACCGCACATGCGTGGTTCCGCCCCCTGCGCCGGCCGAGGCGTAGCTGGCAAGTGGTAGAGACAGAGCAGGCCGACCACCAGCTGGCCCAGCTCAAGGGAGGTAAGGCACCTGCCGGAAAAGGGGAAAAAAATGGCAGACAGCCTTGCTTGGCGACCCCCGTGAAATGGTCGATCAACCCCAAATGGGGTCGCGACCCATAGGTTGAGAACCGCTGTCCTAACAGAAGAGAATATATGTACGCCAGGGTTGGACTGTGGAGTCCTTGATGCTGTCAGTTGTTGAGTTGCAAATATATCATTACCAGACTAGTAATATCAGCAGTGGATACCGATGGTGGCAGGCAATAATGATGTTATCTAGTTGAGTAATGAAACATCTACAAGCCAACAACCAAGCTCAGAAAGCATCAAGGTCTCTGCTGTCATCTTCCAGTTAATCAAATTTTTCTGATCGTTTCCTACAATAGGTCCAGAAAAAAGCCATTTTTTTTTCAGCCAAATTAAGCGTATCAATCTTTTCAACCTGGTAGAAGAGACAAGGTAGTTTTTCAGTGTCTGATTTGGGTATTGTCTTGCAGTATTTCCCTTTTAAATATTGTCTGCACAGCAGAAAGACTTCTTACAAAACAAACAGATTGCATGCCCCGTAGAGTTGTGAGAAATCCTGAAAACCAACCCAGCTACATTGCTCATAAGTAAAGCTTCATAATGCCTTGCATAGGATTACATTCAGTAAACAGCTCAGCTTAAAGTAAATCATTTGAATCTGTGCAAGTAGTTAATAATTTCTTATTTGTGTTCTTTCATACTAAGTAAATAAAAGGATTTCCCCAGGGTATGCAATAAAAGGAAAAAAATTATGAAAACATCATTTTTTAAAAAAATATTAAAATAAAACCAATAACCAGCAGGGATTTAATTAATTTCAGATGTCAAATGCATTTGAGTGGAGCTGCCTGTGTATGTTCTTCAATTTCATCCTTCTTAAACAGCACCAGAATACTTCATTAACTGCATTCAATAAAAAACAGCACAAAATGATTTTCTGCACTCCTGCACTGAAGCTGCAGTCCTATGCAAATTTACTTGAAAGTCAGTCTCCTTAACTTTAGTGAGTCTTACTTCTGAATAGATTTGCAAAGGGATGCACTCATAAAAAAAATAATAAGATGTCTGATGACTATACCAAGAAGTCCCTGTTGATAGTTACGGATTTGTATCACTTTGATGACTTTGAAATGAGAAACTTTAAAAGGAGGGGATTCAGAGTTTCTGCTATTATCAACATTTTTTGCATTTCAGAGATGAATGAATTGAGGATGAATACATATAACCTTTAAAGTAGGACATATACCATGCTTTAAAAAAAAATCTAATCCATGGAAACCAAATTCTGTGACACCCCCCACCCAGTTATGCAGAAAGAAGATGATTTGTCTACTTTACTCTCTTTGTATTAGTCACTGCTTAGTATTATGATCCAACAACAACAACAGTAGTAGTAGTAGTAGTAGTAGTAGTAGTAGTAGTAGTAGTAGTAGTAGTAACACCATCAGACATCCACATCTGTCTATCCCAGGTCCTTGGTAAGGACTTGATAAGTAGACAAAAACCCAGTCTGAACATCTAGCTGACTGTGCAATGATTCATCATCATCATCATCATCATCATCATCATCATCATCATCATCATCATCTGAAAGCTTTACCCAGTCATGTTTTTGTTTTTTGAGCATTGTTTTTATACTTTCACAAACATATTTTCACAATCATAATGTGTCTATTTCTTATAAAATAAAATCTAGACTCTTAATCAGTTTCTATAGCATGGCCACCATTTTGCAATTTGTTTCTTTGTGCAAGAGAGAAATTGTGATAAATCTGCTTGAAAATTTCTTAAGGCTCTATCAGTTTAGGTCAACAATTGGGGGAAAAATAGATAGCCTTGCAAGCTAATTCAAATTGTGTCAAGATGTGTAAGAATATCCACTCAGAATGATTTTGGTGTGCATGTCCATATCTAGATCTAATTCACATATCGCTTAACATAAAGCTCAGTCCTATTTCACTTTAATATGTAAACCGGACTTGAGTCACAATAAGGAAAAGTGATTTACGTCATGAGTCAATTCATTTGGAGGCCTCAAATAGAATTCAATATCCAATAAATATCCAATAAATCATTTTAGTTTCAGTTCTCTTTAAGGTACAAGTAGGGGCACCAGGAAGACTTTGGGGTACATTAAAGAAGTCATCAGCTTCCCAAGGAAATTGCATCACCTTGTTAATGCACTAGACACTGTAGTTTAAGTTGCTAATAGAATTCCCCATGTTTTGTTTGAGAATACCATGAAAAGGCCTCCTGGCTTATGCAAGTCCTGTTTGATGTTATAGTTTCCAAATATGGAAGTAGCTTGTTTATCAAATTCTCAACTAAGACCAGAAAAGCTAGAGTTCTATTTTAACACACATTAAAAAAATTTGAAGTCTTAAGTCTATAGTTAAATTTTTTAAAAAGCTATATTTAAACATAATTTATAGTTTAGGCAACTATTTAGGCAACGATTGCCTGGTCTACCCTTTTTCAGGAAGGTGGCTGAGGTAGCAAGACTGTAACGACAGAACATGCTCAATGAAGGGTAACTGTGTCCCTTTGAGTTGGAGTTACATACACAAGTTCAAAACTGCATTGGTCATTCTCCTGGTGGCCTGCATTGGGAATGCACACTCCTGGTACTATTAGACTAGGGTTACCAGGTATCTGAACACGCAAAGGAGAACAAGTGGAAAGGAGGACAAATGGTGAAAAAGTTTAACTGTTTAACTTTTTTGGCATTCCAAACAAAAATTACAGTGTAAAACTGCAAAAAAAATATGCTTAAGCCTACATGTCAGAATGCAGTAGCCAGCAGCTGATAGATAAGAACCATTTTAGCATCGTAGCATCAGTGCTACAATTATTGCAATGGATATCAATAGTAGAATTCACCGTGCTAATGTTAACTTCTGAAGCCCAGCATGGCATAACTGTTATCTCTGGGACTGTGTCTTCCAACACTGCCAGGGCAAGCATCATAGGAAGCAGTTCTTTTCATTGGTGTCATAACATTAATTTCCCTGTGGTGCAGTAGACTATCACACTTACTGGTCTTTCGCAAAGCAATTATGTGTAGATGAGCATTTGGGCATGAGTGACAGAGTCAGGGTACCTTTTTGTTTGGTTTTAATTTTTTGATTTTAAAACCTCTCTTTTTGTGTTTTGGATTGTTAAGTTTATGGGGGAAATCTTATAGAGGAATTTGTACTAATATTTTGTACTCCATTTAATTTAATAGACATGTTTAGGCTATTTATGATATGCACAATAAATAAATAATAAAGATGTAATTCTTTCATTAATAGATTTAGGTATTATATTCCACTACATATTACTTATAATACTACCTGTAAGTAGAGAAGCATGTTTGTTTTGAATAAAAACTAAATAACTTTAGCTATACCCAAAATGGTTCATCAACAGACATTCACAGTAATATACATTTAATTTACTCTGTTTCAACAACAGCAAGGGGCATCTGCTGAGGAGGTCAGAAATAGCAAGATGGAATCACAACACCACAACTGAATCACTTTTCCTTTATATATGTGTGCATAGTTGTTGTGCATCATTTCTACCACCATCTTGCTTTTTTTGACCACTATAATCATAGATACAGCTCTAGAACATCAGATCAGCTAGATGAATAGATTGATATACATCACATATATTTCTAAATTTGATGGAATTATATTGCAGTTTAATAAATCTTGAAATTGTGGCACACAACCAGTGGTATGAAAATGGAGAACATGCTCCATATGTAAGTCAGTCTATCGTTCACCATCAAAGAAGACCTTGTAGATCCTTCCAAGACCCTTCCAAGACCGAGTGGCTGTGGCTGCCGGCGCCTCGGCATAGTCAGCTGACTCCATCGCTGACTATAGGGGGCGAAATTTTGGCCCCCTCAGAGAAGGCCCGCAACTTGGGAGTCCTCCTGGATCCACGGCTGACATTGGAAGACCATCTGTCGGCCGTGACCAGGGGGGCGTTTTATCAGGTTCGCCTGATTCA
>NW_015386425.1:465928-471139 GCF_001527695.2 Protobothrops mucrosquamatus
GCCCCCCGAGATCCGGATGATTCCGGATCTCCTTACTTTCCGCCGCGCCCTCAAGACATGGCTTTTCCAGCAAGCGGGCCTGACCTAGGGAGGATTTTAGGTAGGGATGGTTTTTAACAGCAATTTTAATTGGAAACACAGCCGTCAATATTTGGTTTTTAATTCGGTTTTATTGGGGTTTATATTTTTGTGTTTTTGTCTTTTTGTATTTGTGCATAGTATCTGTTTTTTAAATATGCTGTGAACCGCCCTGAGTCCTATGGGAGAAGGGCGGTATATAAATTAAATTATAAATAAATAAATAAAAATAAATAGAGATAAAATTGGGAATTATACACACACCTGTACAGTCTGATGTCCTGACTGTTTACTCTCCTGTTACAGTATCTATAACCTGGTTGCCTTTTTGTCCCTTTAGCCCCTGTATGATATTGTGTGTTTTAAATTTTACTTGGTTATTTTATGGATTGTAACTTGCTACAAGTTCCTTCCTTGACTTACAACAGTTCATTTAGTGACCATTCAAATTTACCAAGGCAGTGAAAAAAGTGACTTATGATCATTTTTCACTCTTACGACCACTGCGGCATCCTCATTGTCATGTGATTGTCAACCGTTCCATTTGGCACATTCAACAAAAGAAACTCCCAGTTCTTTAGGATGACCAAGAGTGTAGCTTTATTGAAAGATCCATCTGGGCATAGCAGAAGCAAAGTCAGTTACGAAAAAACCCACATAAGTAAAACCTCTTTTCCCTGTCCGGGCCACCCATAGTTCATAGTTCACCAACTGAATTCAGTTCTGCACCGCTCAAACATTCTTCATAACTTGACCTTGGTGGATAACATCTCACCAACAACAGAAGGCTCTCTTGCATTCCATAGCCTCCCACACACAGAGAGGAATTCACCACCCCTACTCCCATCACTGTTTGACAAACTGCAAGTGAAAGCAGATGCAAGCAACTATGGAGTCGAGTCAGGTTTGACAGTGATCAAAATTCAGATGCTTGGCAACTGGTTCATACTCATGACCATTGCTATGTCCCAATGACCTTTTGCAACCTGTTGATAAGCAAAATCAATGGGGTAGCCAGATTCATTAACAACCGTGGTGATAACTTATCAACTGCAGTGATTCACTTAACAATTGTGGCAAGGAAGCTCATAAAATGGGACAAAACTCACTTAACAAATATCTCACTTAACAACAGAAATTTTGGGCTTAATTTGGTCATAAATTGAGGACTACCTTTATTTAAAATTTGCCCTTGCAATTGAGCAATTTATATCCATTTATTCCAATTTTCATCAAACTGCCTCTCTTAGTAATATTTTTGTTTTTAAGAATTATATTGTGTCTTACTCTGACCTTCTGGAACTAGTCAGAATAAAAATCTAAACAAGGTATTGCAGAGATAAGAAAACTTGAAGGGCAAAGGAAAAATAGCTTTTATCCCAAGCACCTCACATTCCCTCTGTCTCAAAGAGACTTTTTCTGTACTGAAAGAGAAAGTTAAAATATAGAGATAGGAAGGAAGGAAGGAAGGAAGGAAGGAAGGAAGGAAGGAAGGAAGGAAGGAAGGAAGGAAGGTCTTGAACTTGCAACTTCCTGCCAACGTCTGCACTGACTTTCTCTGTGCAAACTTCCTACAAGCAAAATAAATGGGGAAACCAGCAGGAATTAAGGGAATGGAAGGGGAAGGGTGGGGAGGGACAATCTCCTTTTTTACTGGAGATTCTTGTTTTGGTTCAGATATAGCAGGGTTTCTTGCTATTGTCTTGCTTTTTTTCTAATTTCTTTGGGTTTATATTTTAACAACATAGAGCAAATACATAAGTATATCCTACATCTATTTTGTTTAGAGGTGAATGAAACAGACAGTCTGCCCTAATGTGTCTGGTACCCTTCATATCTTACATGTCTGCTCACAGAGCAGCTTCTCTCAAAATATAGTCTGAAGACCTTTGTAGATCCCCCAAGACCCATTCAGGAATCTGCAAAATCAAAATTATTTGCCACAGATTGATGATATTTAAAAATAAAATAAAACAATGTCAGTCTTCTCACTATTATTATTATTTATTGATTAAAAAGTCCAAAGTTTTTTCCATGCACTAATACTTTATTTATGTTAAAGTCTAATGCCTCAAGGCTGTTATTTTGACATGATTCAATAAATAAATATTTTTACAAATGCATCCATTTTAATTTTTAATACAGTAAATATTGATAAATATAACCCATACAAACATATGGTGGTTCACTAACATAAGCAACCCTTCTCCAATTTTTAAATATGGGAAGGGGATCCCGAGAACAAAATATTAATTTAACTTAATTTTTAATTTAAAATATTCTGCTCTAGGAAACCACTATTCATCTCACAACTACTATTATAGAGTCTTATTCTCTTTGACTTTGTTTATAGGATATGGTGTGAGGGGAAGACCTAAAGCAGTTATCCAGACAAAGCCTTTGCTTCCTAGTAGGTTGATTAGTGACACTACGCAGAGGTGGACAGTTCTTTGGAAACTCCTGTAAATATGGATCGCCCATATATGCATTTCAGGGGAGAAAAACTATGTCCCTTTCCTTCCTATCTATCTATCTATCTATCTATCTATCTATCTATCTATCTATCTATCTATCTATCTATCTATCTATCTATCTATCTATCTATCTATCTACTGATTGACAGCCACCCGACTCCTAAACAATTCTGAGTTACTTCCAATTTAAAAATCAAGAACAACGCCATAAAAGAGAAATATTCATCTATAGCCAGAAGACAGGCATATATACAAAATATCCCTTACAACAGAAGCTCCACTGCCAACCTACTCAATGTCCTGGGAGAACCTCCAGGTCTTCATTAGCTTCCTGAGTGTTATCAGAGTTGATGCCATCAGGATCTCTCAAAAGAAGTACTTCCATCCTTTATGAAAAGAAGGAGCTTGATTTGAAAGACCATTTCCTTCCAACCCATTAATCTATAACATAGTTTTAAACAAATGCACTGTCTCTGAATTAGGTACACATTACAGTATTGATTTGCAGTCCTTTTCTTATCTATATGGAATATATCATTTGTCATCTGAATTTCATCTGGATCTCTGAATCAGACTGCTCGAATATTGTTCATTATTATAATTAAAATGCATGCTGAGATAGCTTGGATTATCATACTTTCTCCTTTAGACTGATGAACAGTTCAGCATGGAGCAAAACAATCTGAATTCTCCAGACTTTCAACTTTTCATTATAATATTTAATATATGTGCCAGAGGGCTTTGAGCTTTCTGAAAGAGAAATGTATGCAGGTAAGCAGATAAGCATGCAGAACCTGGCAGGCAGTTTTAAAAGACTTGATACCGCTCATTTGGCCTTCTAAGCTATTTTTAAGAACCAGAAACATACCATGCTTAAGGATACTAGACATGCATTTAATTTCACTAAAAGAATAATGGTAGTTTCTGCTGGGAGGCAGATCTACAAATATTTATACAATTACATAAACATTATTCAAAAAGAGCCCTAGCTTAGTCCTGACTGTATACTGAAGCTTCAATTGTTGAGCCTGTCATCAGACTCAAAAGTTAGCATTAAATTAAAGCAGCAGAATAATTTCTTGCCTTTTGCCTGATGTTCCATTAACTGCTTTGTAGTCGCAAATTCTCAATGAAAGCAGAGCCAGAAATTATCATTTCAATTTCTTTTAAGCACCAAAAGTTAATATAGGTATGTTGATAAGTAGGGTTATGCGTCACCTCAGAATTCAGTTTTTTAAAAAGTGCTTTGCAGCACAAAGGAACACAATTGTAGTCCTTTCAGCAGCATCTGAAAACAGCTGCATCTTTTTCCTCTAGAACTGTGCAGTTGCTAACTGGGGTACCCCAAGGTTCTCTCTGAGGCCCAGTACTCTTCAATATCTTCATAAATGATTTAGATGAGGGAATAGAAGGGGTACTCATCATGGAATAAAAGAATAAATTATCCAAGGTCCATACATTGTACACAGTGTACACAGTATACATAGTATATAAGGTTTCACATTCAGAAGTGGTAGTTCAAAGATTGTCTTGGAAAGTTGAAGTAGTGTACTAAAATGGATGATGAGATACTAACAAATTAAGGTAATGTACATACAGTTAGGTACAAAAAATCAAAGGACCAAGTTTGGTATAAAAAAAATCTACCTTGGGTATATATGGTTCCAGTATCTTTATATAAACTGTCTGAACATGAAATAATAGCACAGGGTCGTTGCTAAAAAGCGAACAGAGTAAAAGTAGCTTGTTACAAATCTTGCAAGGATATTTTGCAAACTGAATGCAAAACAGAATTATTGTAGACACTAGCTAATTGGGATTCCATCAGGTGGATGTATGTCTCTCTTGTTTATGTGCATGTATATATAAATATGTATCTGTGTGTATGGCTGTACATACACACACGTACATACATTATATAGCTGCTGTGATTGCTCTTTGGCTGTTAAGATTGTTCTTTGGCTTCATAGATAAAAGTCCATTTTGCTGAATGTTCTGATACAATCTTTTAATTATATTGGCTCATGCAATTGAATTTGATTTTGGTTTTGATATATAATCCTTGTGACTACCACTTCTGTCCTTTGCTATTCTATCTCTCTTGCTCCATTTTTAAACTATTTTTAAAAATGTCTTGCATTAAATAAAAATCCAATTTCCTAGCTTTGTACAACACAATGACATTCCTTGGGTTGTATAGAGATAGTTCAAGGGACTATATTAGAATATGCGGTGAGCGGAGATATTATATTGTAAGTTATTATGTGAAGCATGTCCATTAATTCATGGATTACTGTGTGAAGTATGGAGGAAAATCTTCTTTTGTATTTGAATAATGTTACCTAATTTTTTGAATGAACTCATGTGAAGAATAATAAAATGGCCTGAATATGTGAATTCTATCACTAAAGATAATGAAATTTATAACATATATATATATATATATATACACACACACACACATACACACACACACATCTATATACATACACATATATATATATATGTTGTGTCCAAATAATCACGATCACCAAGAGTAGATAAAATGTTTATAAACAATTAAAAAGTTTAAAAACAATTTAAAAGCAATAAAACATTTAAAATTATCGGCAACCGAGCTTTCGTCGGACTCTCCCGACATCATCAGGGTTGCTGAGGC
>NW_015386425.1:471239-502992 GCF_001527695.2 Protobothrops mucrosquamatus
ATAAACAATTAAAAAGTTTAAAAACAGTTTAAAAGCAATAAAACATTTAAAATTATCGGCAACCGAGCTTTCGTCGGACTCTCCCGACATCATCAGGGTTGCTGAGGCGGTGTTTGGGAGGGTTTATATACAATTCTCACATGCCTGCATCCGGCTGCGCGAGCGCGTAACCGGGCCCCGGTACACGCGCTCCTGCGCGATGCCTGTTTTCTCTTTACCCGCGTGTAAGCGTCTTGCCTTCTTTCCCTGTTTGTTGCTATGGGGTCTCTGGATATCTTCGTCAGGGATCATCCAGAAAGAACCCTGGATGATCCCTGACGAAGATATCCAGAGACCCCATAGCAACAAACAGGGAAAGAAGGCAAGATGCTTACACGCGGGTAAAGAGAAAACAGGCATCGCGCAGGAGCGTGTGTACTGGGGCCCGGTTACGCGCTCGCGCAGCCAGATGCAGGCATGTGAGAATTGTATATAAACCCTCTCAAACACCGCCTCAGCAACCCTGATGATGTCGGGAGAGTCCGACGAAAGCTCGGTTGCCGATAATTTTAAATGTTTTATTGCTTTTAAACTGTTTTTAAACTTTTGGACACAACATGGAAGCACCCAAGAGTCGGATTTTTAATTCTATTTACTGCTTCAAAAATGTTGAAAAGTGGGAAACTGATATCTCCTATATGAACGTGACTATCTTTAAGAGCAAATTTGGAGATCCTTTCCTTTACTAGTTTGGACCTTCTCTTATTCAATGCCCTCATTAGAAAGCTTGCCCAGCACTAAGATTAATATTGTTTCAGCTTTTAATGAAGGGTTTTAAAAAGTACTATGTTGAAATTTTCATCACCATTTTAAAATCAGTCTTACTCCTATATTTACTATTTGCTCTCATTTTTTATTTGTATTTAATTATCCTATTGTTTGTTCGCTGCCCAGAGTTGTATGCTGAGTAAGCATCCGTATCAATTTTCTAAATAAATAAATAAGATTACTTCCAATAATGTATAAAGATTTTCCTGCTATCGGATCATAGCACTTCCTATCATCATTTCAAAAGTGTACAGCTTTAGATGGAAAGAATTTAATGTCTGTTTGAATCTTTCACAGAGTAATAACACATTATGCCACTTACTGCTAACATCTTGTAGATCACATGCTTTTGTTTTAAAAGGATTAATGTGATTGGGAAATCAAATAAGCATCCAACATATGGAGGAGTGTCTAGTAGTATTATAAAGAGATATTGACAAAGAATATGTCTAGACTTTTGGAGGGGGGATGTGCTTAATACTTAATTAGAATATTAACCCAATGACCTAGTAATGAAGTTAAACTCCCTTTAATAAGTCCTTTTCAAGCATGTTGAACAAATGCTCTGCTGTTTATAAAACAAGTAATATATAAGTTATATTAATGTATTTATCCCTTATAGATTATTACTTATTGCATTTGTGTATACTGAATGTCACTAACCAGTGGTTTTTACATGCGTCATACTTCCTTTCTTTGAAGAAAGGGGCATCAGAGATTCATAATGTTTGTCAGTGCTATATTTCTAATAACATTTCTTTATATATCATAATGCAGTGATGGCGAACCTTTTAGAGATCGAGTGCCCAAACTGCAATCCAAAACCCACTTATGTATTGTCGGATGCTGGCTGGGTGTGGCCCATTAGCTGGGTGTGGCTGTGGTGGTAACGGCAAACTGGGTGGGACTAAAAAGTTCAATCAATCAATTCCAACTTTGCAAGATCTTTTTTTTCCTGTGAGAAGTTGAAATTGACTGATTGATTGAACCTTTTTTTTTTGTACACGGTGGTGGCCTAAAGCGAAAAGGTTTTATAAAACCCAGCTGAAGGACTAGGACTGGGGCGACGGTGCGCGTGCCCACAGAGAGGGCTCTGAGTGCCACCTCTAGCACCCGTGCCATAGGTTCACCACCACTGTCATAGTGTTTTGAACATTAGCCACAACTCTATTGCTAAATTATTCACATCCTAAAGAACTTTCCAATGCTGCAATATATATATATATGATAGATGATATTTATCTCTTAACACAGAGTATGTTAAACATTAATCTTTATCATTGTCAGTTGGTCCAAAGTCAATATATCTGTTTCCATCCAATTTTTCCATATCAACATTCTTTTTTTCCCAATTTTAAAAGTTTTCCCCATAGAGTCAATTTAGCATCTTAGAATCTTTTTTATTCCATTCCTTAACTTTCTAACTGGCATATTTTTTTCCCAAAGATATCAGAGTTTTAGTATATTTGCAGCCTAACACTGCCCATCCAACTGAAAGTGAGATATATGTTCCATGATTCTTGAAGATAATACATAGACAATATATTATCCCCACTGTTGATATTAATATTTTCTATTCAAAGTCACATCCTTTACAAAAGTTTGCATGGGAAGCAATGTTTTTCTTTAGATCTTATTTCCCAGAGCAATGAAATAATAGGACTTTACAGCCATGACTTTCAATTCTCTATATGCTGCTTATTTAGAAATGGCACCTTTTGCATTATTGCCCAGAACCAATAATCTTGAAAAAATCTTGAAAAAAATAATTACTTTTACTAATAACTGATCCCACTTGTGAATAGAAATACTTAAATGCTCTGTAGGTAAATTGAAATCATTAGAATGTTATACTGATGCCATATAAGGAGACATTATAATTCAGGGATAGGATTGGGGTGAGAATTAGGGATAGTCCTCTTTTCTCTTAGTGGGGGTAGAAGAAATGGAGTAAGCATGTAAAGTTGAACAATTAGAATCTGAAGACAGAGAGAGGCTGGCAAAATCAGGAAAAGTAGTATGTGAGGTGGCGAAGCATAACTGGGTATCATTTGCATGTTAGTGATACCTCACCCTATTCTGACTGATGATTTCACCAAGTTTTTTTTTCATGTACTTATTCAACAATAGAAAAAAAGGGCTGGCCTAATGGTATCTGGAAGCTGTGAGGGCTTGCTTGGGGAAAAAACAGACTGGATCTTAGCAAAATTCAATGAGTGAGTAATTGAAGGTTTAATCAATCTGGAAATATTCCATCTATAACTCTGGACAGGGTCATGCTCCCTTATGTGTAATTGGCTCTCAGTCTGAGACTCATAGCATATTGATGCTATGGCCAAAGGAAGTTTTACACAATTACACTTTGTCACCAAATATGACCAGGAAGCTTTTTGTGTGGTCACAAGCTGATGCCCTCATAACCTCATGGCTGAGTTAATGCCACTTGTTCTACATGAAGCTGCCTTGTAGTATATTCAGCTGCTACAGCATAAAACTGCCAATGTAATTAATACCAAACTGAAATTTCATCATGTAACACTGTTACTTTGGGAACTGGACTGTCAGATTCTGGATTCAATTCAAGGTGCTGCTTGTTACCCTTTGTGGCTTGGAATATCTAGGACAGAGGTCCCCAACCTTTTGGGCACCAGGGACCGGTCCCGTGGAGAGAGGTTTTTCCGTGGACCAGAGGGTGCATGGTTTTGTGTGCTGCCTGCATCCCATGGATGGGGCTTTGCTTGTTGGTGCAGACCAGTTGCTGGCATGCCACAGCCCGGTACTGGTCCATGGACCGGGGATTGGGGACCCCTGATCTAGGAGACTGGCTTCCTGGATTGAAACTGCCACTCAGTGAGATCAAGAAAAACGGGTTTGCTGAGGCTCTTTTCATTGAAGAAAGGACATCCACAGAGACCTTGAGGTGAGACTTCTCTATGATGGTGCTTCTTTTTGGAACAGCCTACCTGTAGATATGCCAATTTTGAAGTCTGCAAACACTTGGGTCTTTGGGACTGCATTTGGGGATGTTGAGGTTTAGTCTACCACAAGGGGTAATACTGTCATTGTACATTGATTGATTGGCATACATGTATTAATCTTTTGGCATTTTAAAGGCTGATCAGGGAGATAATTTATCAGCACAGAAACCTTAGTAAGCATGCAAACAAACAGATGAAGGGACAGCTAAATAACCAAAGACACTGGTTATTATACTGGACTTCCTTCCTTAATAATTTTCCCATTCAACAATTACAGTTTATTCAAATATGGAAAGGAAAGGAAAGGAAAGGAAAGGGAAAGAAAAAGAAAGAAAAAGAAAAAAGAAAAAAGGAGATGGGTCCACTGTTATAAGAGTAACACATGAAGAGAACAGGAATAGAGATGGACTCTTCTACTGGTTTGGTTTTCTTCCTCGAATGAGCTATGTTAATGTGAACATAAACAAAAGAACTGAGAAGATGAGGGAATAACAAACTAAAAGAAATATGGTTAAAGAATACTTGGCTATCATGAATGAGCTACATTTCTAGACAGAGGTCAGTTACATTCAAGATTCTTGAATGACCTTCAGAACCATGCTAACTGGCATAGCCAGATTTTGAGGCTTCTCCTGAATGCTAAAAGAGAAGGGGATGCAGATCTTCTTGTTCAATTCAAGGTTTTGTTTATTACCTTTAAAGACCTCTATGGCATGGGTTCAGAATATCTGTGGAACTTACTTTCCCAATTGGGATTGGCCTACTCCATTCATGCTGGAATTAGGGGCCTACTGTAGATCCCATCAGCCAAGGAATTTCAGCTTGGGTGGGATCCAGAAGAACAGCCTTTTCTGCCATGGCTGCCACTCTTTGGAATATCTTGCTGCATGAAATAAGATCTGTCACCTAACCTACTACATAGGGGTTTTTTAGTTTTTTTTTAAATTTTAATATTCATAATTGTCTGGATATTTGTATATTTTATTATACTGTAAGCTGTTCAGAGTTGCCTCAAACAGCGGGATGGGTGGCAAATCAATTTAATAATAATGTTAGTTGTGAAAATCCTAAGACCCAATGGTACATAGAAACAAGATCCTCATAAAGATTTTTCTTGCCAGATTTATTAAAAGGGAAATGAATTGGGTTATAATAAATAAACATTTTCATTTTGAGGTTCAAATCCTTTGATGAATTGGTGAGCTAGCACTCCATTTTCCAGATAATAGAAGAACACACACTTATAATATTTTCCAAAACACTTTCCTCTTTTCCAGGTAGTGGGAAGATTGCAACAATAGCTGTCTTCAAATATATGAAGATGTGTCATGTAGAAGATGTGTCACAATTGTTTAGTGTTGTTCCAGAAGACAGAACAAGGCACAACAGGTTTAACTTTCAAGGAAGTAGATTATAATCTGACTCAGGAAACATTTCCTAACTGTGAACCTTTCAACCATTGAACTGATTGTCTTGGGAGGTGATAGGCTTTTTGCTAGAAACTGAATGGACAGCTGAAAGGATACTGTAGTAGTAGACTCCTGCATTGGAAAAGGAGTTGGATTACATTATATCCAAGTTACTTTCTGCTTCTTAGCTTCTATGATTCTTTGACTAACATGATTCACTGCCCAGAAAGATGGTTCAGTAAGCAGTTGTAGCAGTTTACCACATCTTAAAATTCTAATTACATAGAAAAAGGGCTCCCAATTTTATGCTTAACAAGCTCTGACAGTAATATAACTTGCCACTTACTATTAAAGTCAGGCTGATGCCATAGCCAATATAAAGATATAACATAAGAAAAAAAATGATTGTTGGCATAGGAGCAGAAACCCAGCTATTGTTTGTTTATATTAATTTATATGACCACCTATCTAACAAAAGTGATCTGGGTAGCTGACAAAGGTTTAGAAACACAAAACATACCGGTAAGTTACAATATAAAAATATATATTTCATGACTAACTAAAACACAAAGTGGCTGCCAAAATACCATATACCAATAATGTGGACTCAATTATTCTCCTAACCCCTTGCCTGGGAAAACAGCCAACTCTTCTGAAAGGTGAGCAGAGACCGGGCCAACCTAATCTCAGGCAGCATGGTGTTTCAGAAAGCGATCCTCCCTTAAGCATGGAAACTAACTGGGTGACCTTGGATCACCTTGGGCCAATTACTTCCTCTCAGCCCTAATCAGCACTAGAGTCTATGACAAGACAGCTGAAGAACAGCAACAAAATGATGTCACTACATCATACATTGATACAATTTACTGTAAGAATTAGGTGACTACAACGTAAACTATATATCCTACAATCAGACAGGGTAGATGTTAAGAAAAACAAAACAAATAAAAATCATAAATGCCTACATACAATCTCTTGGCCTTATAGCATAAAGGTATATTATATTAGGTGTTTCAGCCTGTCCTTCCCCCTTCTGGAATATAGAACAATCTCAAAAGAGGCAAATAAAATCAAATTTTAAAAGGAAAAAATATATGAAACCCTTACTTTGTGTTTATTTACGATTAAACATAATACTTCTATGTCCCTTTGATCAAAAAGGCTTGGTAGATTACATAGAAAAGGTATATGGTAAAATATTCACAGTAAAAATTAAAGTAACCATTAAAACAATACAGGGGGTATTAGTGAAGAGAAGGGGGTCCTGTGAGTATTAATATGCCAATCCATAAAAGGCTTAACTTGTATACAGAAACAATTAACAGCCAATGTGGCATCCAGAAACTGAGGTAATATGCTTCCAATCTCAGGAGCCTGAAAAGATACAAGCTGCTGCATTTTGGATCAAGCATAGTTCCAAAACATTATTTAAGTGCACCCCCAAAGAGAGTACATATGGTAATTTATATGGGTAATGATAAGGACATGAATTACTGTAGCCAAATCCTTTTGTCTTAGGTAAGAGCACAGCTGGCATACCATCCAATGCTAGGTCTACATCCTTTTGAACCAGTAGGAGCTACGAGTAAAGAAGGACCTCCAAGTCATAAAACTACTATTCAAGGTGTAACTCTAGCAGTGACACAGTGATACCCTAATGTATCAATAGCAACTCTGATCTATCAGGATTCAACTTCAGACTGTTGCCTCCCATCCAGATGCTGACAATTTCCAATCATCAAGTAGGGTATTGACATAATCACCCTTATCACAGCCAGGGTAAAAATGTGCAATTGTGTGTTATTGGCATTTTGATAGTATCAAATCCCAGCTGTCAAAAGACTCCTTCTAAAGGCTTCATACAGATATTGAAAAGCAAGGGAGATAGGACGGATCCTACAAGTCAAGGTCCATGAGGCCAATCTTGCCTCCCCCACCAAAGCAAATTAAAGCTAAGGAAGGAGTGAAAAGACTGAAAAACAAAGTCTCTTAGCCCCAATCTTTGCAGGTGATCCAAAAGAATACCATTGTTGATTAAAATCGACTGAAAGCAATTTAGTATGATATGTGCAATGATCCATGAAGACCAGAAGATGGTGCTGGTCTGCTACAAGTAATGCACTTGCCTCTAGATTATACAAGAGTTTAAGGTGGTCCTCTTTTAATGACGGTAATTGAGACCAGCAACCTAGTCATCAAA
The DNA here is from genome assembly GCF_001527695.2 of Protobothrops mucrosquamatus. Taxonomy (NCBI): domain Eukaryota; kingdom Metazoa; phylum Chordata; class Lepidosauria; order Squamata; family Viperidae; genus Protobothrops; species Protobothrops mucrosquamatus. Next base: position 478,634 of record NW_015386425.1, read on the forward strand.
TGAAGTGTTTGCTAAGTGTAAGTGAAACGACCAATGTGCTCATGATTTTACTTCAGCTTTCCTTTGCTTTACATATCTGCAAATGGGAGGATTGGTCACAAAGTCATCACCATCATAACTGTGAATGCTTGCTAAACAAGCCTTTATTTCAACTTAAAGAAGCTTAGAAAGAGCAAATTAGATGTACTGAATCAGCTTGACATAGGAATAAAGAAAAAGGCTGACATCACAAAGAATTCTCTACTTGCAAAGAGAAAATAAGCACATGAGATCATGAGGCTTGCACAAATAAAGATCCACATTCCTGGCTAAATGGGTCTGCCCATTCCTTAGAGGAAACAGATTCCTCATGTAAAAGTTCTTTGCTTGCTTCCCTGACTTTTCCACTTTGCTTATTCTAAACATTAATCAGAAGCTCAAGAGAACTATGTTCATTCTCTCCTTTTCCTACATGTGGGATTCAGTTTCCTTTTTCCTCCATTTCCTTCTCCAGTTGTGTCTCAAGATTTTAAAAATTCAAAGTTGTTGTTTTTTTTTTAGCAGAGAAGTAGAGGTTAGGGTCTGACTCCCTATATGTGCAAACAAGGGCCTTATCTTGCTGGGAGCTACTGATGCAACACTTACGTTAGGAGCAAAAGGCATTGTATTTTGGTTGTATAAGGTGAATGCAAAGATCCATTAACATGTGCATATTGGGGAAATATAGCTCCTAATTTCATACTACAGTACAACTTTTTTGTTTGCTTGCTTATAATCTGATTCCCTTAGAGGTGGGAGGAAGGACAGAATAATTAATTAGTGAATAATAATTAGCGAGTTCATGTGAAAAGGATGAGGTTCAGCTTTAGACAGGTTCACATATTCCTGTAGGCAGCTCCTGGCAATAATAGGATAGGAAGGCTGAAGGACAGCACATTGTTGTCTCAACCATCACCTAAAAAATCAAGCGCTGTTGGATAATATCTAAGCAATGGAGTGTCAGCATTGTTCACACTGTATATTGCTCTTCACGTTCCCCTGGCCTTGAAGAACTGATCTCATTTTTCTGCCTTTTTCCCCCATTCCCCACCCATCACTTTTGGATCTTTTCTTCTTCAATTTGTGAATCAGGGAGCCTCTCTTTCTCTTTCTTTTTAACTCATGTAAACTACTTGGGAGACAATGATTGTCTGAATAGAAGGGGGAAAGTACAGCATGCAAGTTCAGTGGAGAAATAAGTAAATAAATATAACTGGAAAATATCTGTAGAAGACATATTTTTCCAATTATCATTTTGGTACTTTTCTTATTGAATATTTCTATGAGCACATTTGGCAGGAAAATGATGCTTCTTCATCAGATAATTGCTGTACATATATATCCACTATTGTTTGTGGTATGTCTTCGTATCGAGGCAGGGCAATTGTTTGTGTAGCGCGACCCCCGAAGGGACCGCTAAAGTCTGGGCCCTCCTGACCTCCTCTTTGGCTGGCTGCCGACCCAAGGGATATCTCATGTTAGTACCTCTGCCTGACAGGGCACGTACCACGGTGATGTTCAGTCACAGTTGGCAGCCACGTACATGGGGTGGTGATGGTCAATTTCTTTCGACAGTAACTCATGTGGGATGATGATAGTTGACTTCAGGCAATAAGACTTACAGGAGACGATGGTAGTCAAGTCCTGGTAGCAGCAGCTGGCGTACAACAGTAGTAGTTGGTCCCTAGTAACAGCAACCTGCTTAGAATGATGTTAGCCAGTCTCTGATAGTAGCAACTTGCCTAAGACAATGTTAGTCAGTCTCTAGTAACAACGACTTGCCTAGGGTGATAGTAGTCAGTCTCTGAAGACAGCAACTTGTCTAAGCCAATGATAATCAGTCTCTGGTGACAGAAACTTGCCTGACAATGTTAGTCAGTCTTTAGTAACGACTTGCCTAGAGCAATGGTAATCAGTCTCTGGTGACAGCAACTTGCCTAAGATTACGGTAATCTGTCCCTCTCTGGAGCTCACAGGGGCCCTCCTTTATCCAATCTCCTCGTCTCTCTCTGCCCTCACTATATGTAATCTCCCCCCTTTCCTTCTTTATCCCCTTTTTGCCTCCTCCAGCAGAACTTATAAAACCCCCTCTACTTCCCATTAAAAGACATACCCTCAACCCGGTCAAACTCTTTCCTGGCTCTCCCTTCGCCCAGCTGGCTCCAACAAGGGAGAAGAAATAAAACTCTCCAACCTACCCTCTCTCCCTCTCTTTATCTGGCCTTCTTACTCTCTATCTCTCTATCTCTTCGCTCGGCTAGCTCTGGATGGCAGGCTCCATTAAGCTAAGCTCTCTCTCCTTTTCCTCAGCTGGCTCCCCCAATCTCCTGCCAAAAAAAAACCCTCTGGTCTCTTTCTCTCCCCCCTCTCATTGGCTTCCTCCTCCCTTTTCTTCCCTCCTCAGAGCCACGCCCTGCCTCCAGACCCACAACAGCTGCCAGAGCTCCTCATTTCCCTGCTGGATTGGCAGGGTTCCCACAAAATGTCTCAGCCGGCCCCATTCTCATTCCAGCTCCACTACACTTATAATGATGAAAGGTAAACAAATCTATCTGCAGGGCATCCATATTGTGGGAATTAAATACATCATTAGATTAGCTTTCATTATTCAAATTATAACCAGCGTCTTCATCCTTTTGTCATTTTAAACTCATTTTGAGGTTTTCTATATCTTTGCATATCTCACTGGATGAATTGCATCCTTTGAATGTTCAATAATTCTACATGATATTTTATTTTTATTTACTCTCTTGGCCAACCTGTCCTGAAATCCAGATTCTTGGGATGCCTCAAACACATAAAATCATTCAAATCATTAAACTATTCGAATTTATGAAAATTAAATCATAATTGAAGCATGTGCTGTGGCACCTGGGTTAATTGTAGTTTTCTTCAAAGTGAAACAGTTAAAATAAAAACTGGCCTCTTGAACAGCTTTGGCTTTCTAATAGGTTGATCTCCTGTTGGACAAGTTTCAGGCAACATGGTACATTCTTGGTATTCTAAGTTTTCAGTAAATAGCAATAGCACTTAGGCTTATATATCATTTCTCAGTGCTCTTTAAGGGGTTTACAGAGTCAGCATATTGCCCCCCCCCAACAATCTGGGTCCTCATTTTACCCACCTCGGAAGGGTGGAAGGCTTGAGTCAACCTTTAGCCAGTGAGATTTGAACTGCTGGCAGTCTGCGGTCAGCAGAATTAGCCTACAATACTGCATTCTAACCACTGCGCCACCACAGCTCAGTGTTTAATTAAAAGTTTAATTAAATTATGAAATATTTTTTATTAAAATAAAAATTTTACATAGATTTTGAAAACTACAGAGATATAGAAGGAGAAATAGAAATTGCAGAACATTAGAAAAGGGTAAAAGAAAAAGATTATAGAAGGGTAAAAATAAAGAATAATTAAAATGCAAGAAAAAGATATCTAAAGAAGTGACTTCAGATCTTCTCTATCACAGTTACAAACTTAGCAACTACCATCTCTACCCTCCCATGTTGCATTCCATCTTTCCCATAAACAAACTTTTAATCAATAAGTCTCAAAATCACCAGTTCATATTTATCAGTTTTCAGCAAAAAGTCTATAAAGATTTCCAGTTTTCTATAAAACTGAAAACTCCTTAATCAAACCAGTCAATTTAGCCATTTCTGCAAACACAGCCATTTTTATTATCCTTTCCTCCATTATTGGTGTCTATGTAGTCTTCTGTCTTTGTGTATATAATAGCCTTGGTAGTTATTATACGCAAAACTAATCATCTATGAGCCTTTTCTAGTTGAGTATCCATAAGTCCTAATAAAATAAGTTCCAATTTCATCTGAATGTTAATTTTTAAAACTCTCTGCATCACCATATCTCTGCATCACCATATCTCTGCATCACATATGTATTTGTGCCCAGTGTCTGTTCACTTTTTCACAAGTCAACTCAAGCTTCCAGTAAATCTCAAGGGAAGGCATCATGAGGGAATCCTTCCAAGAGTACTGGGGATCAGGAGGTAGCAGAGCATGTTAACTGTGTTAAATTTATTGTAAGTGGATTTACTGTTGGCTGCCATTCTTTGTTTCTCTGCTTCTGTTTTTGTCATTTTATTATTTTTGTAATTTGTTGTTATATTGATGCTTTTAATTGTATTAGCTGTTCAATCAAGATAGGTAGACATATAAATCTAATATCATCATCATCTTAGTTGGTATTGATTAGCTGATGAAACAATTGTGTTAGGATCTTACAAAACTTCATACTACCTAGTAACATCTGCATTAAAAGTGTAGATAATATTGTCTATGGAAATTTTCAGTCATCCAGGTCATGGTTGTCCCAAAGGTGCTTTTTCTAGAGGCAACTGGACTTCCTTGTTTTTCTTTGAAGACATTTTGCTTCTCATCCAAGAAGTTTCTTCAACTCTGAGAGGCCAGACAGAGTAATGAAGAAGCTTCTCAGAGCTGAAGAAGCTTCTTGGATAAGAAGCAAAATGTCTTCAAAGCAAAACAAGAAAGTCCAGTTGCCTCTTGAAAAAGCATCTTTGGGACAACCATGGCCTGGATGACTGAGAATCTCCATAGACATTTAGCTGTAGGTAATTTTGTACCAGATTTGGCATGCACTGCCATCAGCACAGCTTGATCAGACAGCCTAGTTGATAAAGCAAGAGTTGTGAACACCTTCCAGAATGGGCACCTTACTAAAACTATTGAAATTGTTAAAAGCTCAGGAAAAGTTTCTTTCTATCATTTTATAGGGTAAAAACAAAACCAAAGCCTAGTTCCTGAAGCTCTCTACCAGACTGGATATAACAAATTTGTGATAAGGAACTCATGTATGAATCCAGGAGGGAGATATATAGGTAAGACAGCAATGCTCCATGTAGAAATGTCTGCACCAAAATGTTTATATAGTTTGTTAAACTAAAACCATTGTGTATTAGAAATAAGCACATAACATTCCTTTTCTTATGCATTAGGATTGAGGCATAAATTTGGACAATCATATTATGAAAGACATAATGATATTATGCCTGCAAAGTCTGATATTATTTGATCACTGTCTTCACTGTACCTAGGTACTGTCCTTGCTATATCCTTCCTGACTTTGAAAACAATCCTTTTTTTTATGTCCTAAATAATAAACAGTGTGATTTTTCTGACTTAAAATGTCCAATTCCAGTCCATTTCAATTTGCTTATGCCTTGGTTGTCAATGTGTAGTCGAGTCATTTCGTCTTTCACTGTATTAAGCTTTCCCATTTTCATGCTTCTTGTGTTCCAAGTTCCCAGTGGTAATTCTACAGATTTTCTTTTTCTGCATGGTAACATCAGCAACTAAATGTCATGAAGGCTTTAATCCAACCATATCATAAAGTTTATTAGTATTCCAAAATAGCTCAGTTCTTCCTCAAGACAATGTTGACTGCCATCTGACTGGAGATACGAATCAAACACTATGATGAAGGTGCAAAAAACAGCTGCTACTGAGTTTAGAGTTCCTTAATTCTAGATTTTCCAGGACTGTGGATCTACCTTAGTAGCCCATGGAATTTCCTTGTATTTCATGGGCCTCAGCACGAAACTGATTTAGAAAATTCCTCAATTATATTATATTTTTTATAAAATTAATATAAAATTAGTGTGGCAAAGTGGAGAAATGATGCCTTACTCAAAAGTCCAAAATGTCGCTGCTTCCATTGCAAACTGTTCCAGATCTATTATTTCAGCTACATTGGTGTCTGTAAGAACAAACAACTGGGACAATCTTTTTAGAAATGTGGCATGCCTCAAGATAGCAACAAATCACCAGAGAGCATTTTATAAGTGGAAAGACTTTTAGAAACAACTAAGGTTGAAGACCATCATAGCTGTTCAACATCAAGAGAAGATTGTACTGTATCAGAGTTATAGTATTGGCAAAATGTTCTTAAAAAAAATATCTCAGTGTTATTGTTAGAAAGCTTCCAAACTAAAATCTAGCACTGGCTAGATGTATGTGTCAAGCAATCAAAACTTCCTTAAAACTATGAATATGTTCCATTCTGTACTTAATGCATATTTGAGACAAATCACCTCGCAAGAAATATTCACATGCCATTACCTTGGAAAAACAATTCAAAATGAGATCATTCAGTTACCAGCAACAAAATCAAAGACTGTGGCTGTTATAAAGTCAGCAAAATACTAGTATGATATTCTGAACTGCAGATCTGACCTCAGCCGTATTGAATGAATAGCTTTAATGGTGCATTTTGTATCAACAATAGAATGTAGTGAAAATGTCGCTGCAACAGTGGCTGTCAAAAGTATTTTCTGGAATTTACTGACACTGATGATACTGCAGGAGCTGATATGATAAATGTGCTTCTTAAAAAGCTGAAAGCTACAGAAATTGCAATAGTTGACCTAAGAGGTCAGGAATACATTAACACAAAAGTAAAGAACAAAGGAGTACAGACACACATCCCAGAATTAAACCCGCAGACACTTTTTCCTCCAGCATTATTACTTATTTAGCTTGATAGACAGTGATATTGCACCATCTTCTAATTAGGTTCCTAAATTTTTAAATGCAATTCAAAGTATTTGTGCGTCTATTCATCAATGACAACTGTGGAAGCAATACTTGGGAATATCATCTGTGACACTGAAACCATAGAGTGATGCACAGTGGGAAAGCTGGGTAGAGATAATAAAGCTTATGAAATGATGTCATTTCATGAATGGATGATGCCGTAGTTGCCACTGTCAAAGATAAATGTTTGATAGGAGCTGCTCATGGGAGAACAATGGTAGAGGGAAACTGATTCATCAGAAACTATGCATAGGTTAAAATATCTGTGTGGACTAATACTGTGGCAATCACTGCAATGCATATATATAAAAGAGTCTAAAAGTGTTGATCTTCATGGGTCTGGAAAATAGAACAGCAGACCAATACAAATTCATAGCTACAAACCTACTAGTCAGGTGAGGGATGTATAAATGTTCTCAGGCAAGGGTCCCAAACCCCTGGCCCACAGCCCACTAACAGGCCTTGAGCCTTTTGGAACCGGACCGCGGAAGTGGCAGGCGAGCCTGCACAGGTGCACATTCCCACTCACATGAGCAGTGGGCAAGCATGTGCACACATGTGCATGCTTGCCCGCCGCCCACACGAAACCATCCCCTCTCCCCTCCCCCCACTGGACCACAAAACTGAAAAGGTTGAAGAACTCTTTTCTAAAGTAAGCATAGACGTTGGCAGAAGAACTTCACAGTGAAACTATTTTCATGCTGTTCATGATTACATGATTCATCACAGAAGACATGTTGATTATGAGGTATAAAATAATTCCATTAGAGACCTCAGGTTGAATTTCCTAGCCAGATGCTAAATTGTACAATACACTGAATTGAAGAATGTTTCATGCAGCTTATGAGATGTAGGAGCATATTAGGATAACGTATATAATATTCCAAAACCTCTTACCATACCCAAGAAGAGCTACGCCAGTAATGAAGAACACTAGAGAAAGTGCTGACATGATATGTGTGTTTTTGATTTTACTGATTGAGTTATGAAGTGAAACTTTGTAAAGATAAATTCCAAAAAAACTATTCTGAAATGTTTTTGTTGCTCAGTGCATAAATCTAATCCCTCCTATAGATGTTGCCAGTGGAGAACCAGCTGGTATATCCATGCTCCACAATGACTCAGAAGTAGCTTGTAATAGTCTTGTAATAGTCTTGTAATATTACCCTTGTAAAAGTCTCAGTAGAACATGATCTGATTGTGGACCTTTAGGAAGCAATTTGTTTTTAACAAAGGAAAGCATAGAAAGAACTAGTTTGATTATACAATCAGATAAAAATGTCCATGTCTTCTATGCAAACCAGAAAAGTTACATCTTCTGTTCAAGTACATGGAAATTACTTTTAAAGTTCTTAATTCTCCTTTACTGAGGTAGGTAGCAGAGCAGTAACATGAGAGGAGTATCAAATCAAGAAGATAGAATTATTTCAAAGTTTCTGCTCAAGTAAAGGGCCATGAAAAGGATGTCTTTTGAGTTTATTGGCTCAGATAAGAAAATATTTTATTCCAGCACCCACAGAGAACCACAAAAAGAAGACAGAAGGATATATACGAACTACAATTCAAGCAATCAGAACAGTGAAACCACAATTTACTAACAAATAACTTAGCTCCTGTGATAGTTCCTTTATTTATTACTGTAGTTAATAACTAATTATTACTTATATAGTATTCTGTATTAGTTTTCTATGTTTGTTCAGGAAAGTGACCCCTCTTTCTTTTAACTGACGAATGTACTTGGCTTTTGGCTGGCATGACAGGGCTATGTGGTATAAAATGATAAGATAAAAGAGGAAGACAAAAGTTAAACTTGATTTAAATGTGATTAGTTAAAAGAGTTGATGCAATTAATTCCTATATCATTTTAGATAGTTATTATTTAGAAGTAGCATTAAAAAGGTGCCAGATCTTTGGAAGACATGATGCAGCCATTGGGGCTTTAAAAAAAATCCATTCCATCCTAAGTTCACTAAATGAGAGTCTGCTAAATTGAGAGTCATTGTACTTTTTTGTCTTAATATTCAGAACTGAAACGCTGAATATCTAAGGATGCTTATATAGTCTTTATCTCTGGGTCTCTTAACCCTTTCTGAAAACAAAATGGGAATTCCACTGCTGAGCCTCCTTGATTTGTATCCAATCACAAAATGCCTTTCTGACCTTTGTTCTTAATGCTAATCCTTGTTAAATTCCCATTGCCTTTCATTGTGGAAATGGTCTGAAAGATGCAGTACCAATCACTGAAAAGAATATTAAACATAAACATGAGAATCCTCAGCCTTTTCTTGCTCAGAACACAGAAGATTGGGAACATATTAGCTCATGTTCTTTATTCAAATGCATCAAAAATTTCCATAACAGCTCTTTTTCTGCCTTAACAACTTTTTTTTCTCTTCTATGGCATCCCAAACCTGCAAACTGAGATGTTGATCCATTCTCAGAATATTAAAGAGTGACCCACTAAACTTTTTTTTTTAAAAAAAATCTCATCTTCTGGAAGTCTGTCCAATTCTGCCATAGTCTCTTGAATTGAAGGCATTTGCAGACCACAGAAAAAATGAACTGGAGACATTTTGCAGTTTGGTGGTGTAAAAAACAGGATAAAGAGTAATGAACAAGTTTCTGAAAACTGTGGGAATTAAAGCAAGTTTCAAAGGCAAAAGATAAAAGTGAAGCTGTGCCAAAGGAAATAAGATTCCCATTGCTCTACGATTGCCCCAAGAAAACATGATGCACAGGTGTATATTTAGAAGAAAATGTGGATGTCAGATGGTGGGATCCCTCAGGCTCCTCAGCAACCTGCATTATTATTAAAGGAGAGGCAACAGCTGTTTTGTGTAAAGCTGCAAGATGAGGGTAGATTAAACTCCAAAGAGCTGCATGGATCTCAAAGGGACAAATATAGGAAAAGGCATCCTGTGCCCCAGGAAATGGCTTAGATGTGCTATTGAGTGTGTTCTAATAATATATAAAAATATAAAAAAATGCTGCAGGGGGGAAACTGAGTTTTTCTATAGAAGAATTGATATATTGTCAAACATTATATATAAGTGAGAACCAGTTTAGTGTAGTAGTAGGGCACAAGGCAATTAACCAGTACAACTCAAATTCTAATCTCATTTAAGGCATGAAGCAAGCTGGGTTGGTCAATGTCTCTCAGCACTAGAAAGAAGATAATGACAAGCCAAAATGGACCTGTTCTAGTATTTTCCAGGAGTTAAGACTGACTCAAAGGCCTCAAATATCAGTGTCTAAAGTACTGTTAGAGGTTACAGGTATAATGGTTAATTACACTAAACTCATTAGATGTGTCTGAACCAATCATTCTCCACCAGTAGCACTTATAGAATTGTTGTTGTGGCAATAAACTCAAGAAATCTTATAAAGTGCCTTGAGCTCCTAGAACTCCAAATGACATTGGCCATTTGAATAGATCCAGAAGAAATTAATATGTTACTTAGATTGTGAATTTCAACAACCATAAACTTAAGCAAGATGACAAGGCTAAGCAACATTTTTCCACATGGTGGACGAGGCTGAAACAAGCTCTTGATGGAGCCAGAACTATTAGTGGATAAAGATGCTCATTAATTTCAATGCAAATTTCAATATCTCTCTTCCTCTGTCATAGAGAGATAAGTCTCATTAGTGATATGAACTGTTCTCTTACACAAGATATTTAAAATTAGGCTAAGGATCATATTGAATTAATTAAAAAATTCCTTATAACAAGCGTTTGCAGGGGTTGTAATCCAAACATCTATGTGGTACCAAATTGCCTTCATCTGACTCAGATGATGGTAATTATCATAATCTGAGATCAGTGCTGCAACCCAATTCTTAAAATGCTGGCAATTGTATTACTGACCCCAGAGTTGCCTCCAAAAACCCAAATGTTTAACATACATAAGGAGGTACATAGGAAGCTTTAATACTCTGAGTCAATTCAGTAGTTATCTAGGCCAATATTTCTACACAGAGCTGCTGTGCAGGAAACTTCTAAGAACAACCTGTTGATGCTCAAAACTAAGTTTATACCAAATATAGATTCTGTAACTGAGCTACCATCCTTCCCTGCAAACAGAAAACAGTGTGATGCACTGATAAAGTATTGGATTTCAGTTTTAGAGATCTATATTCAAAGACCCATTAAATTTACTGGGTAAATTTTGACCACCCACAATAGACATTTGGACAAGAAAAAGAAAATTACAGAGGGGATTCTTTAAAATGTCCATGTTAATCTTTGAACAAAATAAACATGTAATAACCTTGTTCCCACCTCTGGAATGCACAAATTTCACATTCAGGACACACAATATTACAAAACAAAGTTGCTTTTATTACAAACTTCTAATTACCCGACATGATGCTAAGCTGTTTCTCCAGCAACATATAATCAAATGTGCCATAAAAAGTCTGTTCCTAGCAGCTTGCCAGCATCAACAAGAGAAGGGGGGACAGGGCACAGTGAAATATATGTAATACCAATATGCAGGTACAAATGTAAGGGCTTCAACTTGAAAAAAAAATACAAAAGAAGTTGGAAAGGCTATGGATTTCAGACCAAATATGATTAAAGAAAAAACTCTTCAAAGTGCAGAACACCAAAAAACAAAAACAATGAGAATATTGTATTAACATGAGTGCTTCCTTTGAAGAAACGATGAGGAAAAAAATAAAAACTTCTGGCTGCTGCTGTTTGGTGTCTATGGGATGATTTTTTATTTTTATTTTTTACAACCGATCAGTTGGGTAATATTAGAGAAACCCAAACAGCCTGGAAAAGAAATATTTCTAGTAGAATCTATCATGGATGAGCTTAATTTCTGCTTTCTTTGTTTGAGCTTTTGGGGAGTTGGACTCGATGACCTCCAAGGTCCCTTCCAACTTCATTATTATTATTATTATTATTATTATTATTATTATTATTATTATTATTATTATTATTATTATTATTATTATTATTATTATTATTATTATTTACAAGGAAAGGAAGGTACTGTAAGGCATACTTACATTAACTATATAATCTCATGTGCATGTTATACCATAATCAAAGATAATCATTTGGACCTTCTACATAAGGGATTCTGGGAAGGTTACCTTAATTTTACATTTTGTGCTTAGTCCTGTTATTATGATGATGAATTCAAGTGACTATTTTAAAAAAACAGACATGGAATATTTGATCAGAGTTTTTAAAATAATCAAATAATTGCACTGTGCCCACACCAGAAATATTTACCAGTTCTTAGTTAAACATGTTGTAATACAAGGAAATAATGACCATTATAGCTCTAGGAAGAATGCAATTACTGAAAAAAACCATAAATAGTTTGCAAAATCCTTTGTGGGATCCAGTTAAATCAATTTTAAATTGCAATGGCATTTGGACAATCATTTTTTTTTTAAAAAAAAGGGGAGATTTAATTGAAGTTCTGATGTATGTCAACATGCTAACTGCCCAGTCACTCACATTTTTGGAATTAACTCTAAGTCCCTCTAATTTGAAAGAAGAAGGAAAATAAATGTATTCATTTGGAGTGAATGTGACATAAGAAGGAATCTTTGGATTTCTAATGAGAGAGCTTTAAAAAATGGTACTTCTATCATTTATTTTAAATGACTTCTTGAATTATGATGAACTATTCCTGGAGGTACAATGTGTATGCAATATATTTGTATATTATATTTGTATATTATACAAATATATTTAGATATTTTTTCTCTTTGCCTCACCCCAATTTTACTCTTAGGCCTTGTGTTCTTGTCTGACATATTTTTTTTTCCATAGAGTCCTTGGTATAGATACTAATCAGAATGAAAGTCTTATCTAAAAAGGGTTGGTCATCCATACCTTAATATAATTTTCTGTAATTGCCTTTTCTTAGCTAACCTAATGTAATCTTATTTCACCTTACTCCACCCTGTAAAGCAGGGGTCTTCAAACTTGTGCCCTTTTATGACTTGTGGACTTTAACTCCCAGAATTCCTGAACCAGTCATAAAAGCAGGGCTTATTTTCTCATAGAATGCCTAGAACGGAGTTCCGGCATCTTTTTTGGATGGAACCTTGTAGGGTAGGCAAGGCGGGTTGTATGACGTGTGTGAGTTCCGGCACCATTTTTTTTAAAGCACTACATAAAAGGGCCAAGTTTGAAGACCCCTGCTGTAAAGGGTGTATTTGGTGATAAAGTATCAAAGGTGACTGCCCTAGACAATCCTTTTGATCCCAAAACAATGCAAATCTTAGTTGCATTTGACCTTTGCTTGTAAGTTAGAGTGAGGGCTTTCTGCAGGTTTCCTGCAATGCCTCCTTTCAACCAGCTAGCATGGAAATTTTCTGATCACTCTAGGTAATATCCATGATAATAAACAAATTGGTACCACTTTCCCTTGGGGGCAGTCTTTATCTTCAGTTCTGAAACATGGCTCATTGTCTCTTGAAGGCTGGAAGATGTCATCTATGAAATGCTTGTGGGCTTTCAGTCCAGAGATATGCCTGGCAGGGTACCCATTATCTGTACATGGCTGGCTGCTCAACAGATGAGTTGCCTGCTGTGCATATTTCTGGATTAACTGTACATGCCTAGTTGCTTTAACAGCACCAATCAGCCATGCAATAGGATGATTTAGACCTTTTTAAAGTCAAGGACCCAATTTCCTTTCTCTAAAATCGGTGTGATATGCAGTATAAATACAAGTGAATAAATTCTCAATTTTGTCATGAAAAGGTGGATCCTGCAGAGAATTATTACAAAGGAAAGCCAGATTGTAATGGCATAAACACTTCCATGCTGACTTTAGTTGAGACAAGATGTATTTTAAAATTTGTGTTCCATTAATAAAAGATTAGTTTAATATGCCAATTATCTCTATGGTGTAAAATTTCTTCCACCCCCTCCCCACCATTCAGCAATGCTAGAATCTGGGGGACTATTTTAACAGTTTGCTCCTTTTCAATATTTTATAGGCGAAAGAAAACTTGACACAAAGGCAAAGCTGCATTTGCTTGAAAATAATTCATTATTTCTCTGTTTATCTCCCTATTACATTTGGACTAGATGCACATTACAGTTTTCTTTACAAAATTTAAGATCTAGAGTAAGACATCTTCAAAAAGACCATTCATTTGGTTCCATCTTTTTCTATCTTGAATATTTCATTGAATGAAGGAGCTGAACTGTAAAGGTTCCCCCCTCCCCAATTAAATACATTGTTTTGAATCCATGCAAGCACAGTTCTCAGCCTTTTCCAAGGGACTGGATTTTTTTTTTTAGGAGGTTGCAGTGAAGTGACATACAGAATCAATATTTGGGGATTTGTACTGAATTGTGAATCATTCAATAATAACCAAATTCTGAACATAACATATATTTGTAGAACTGCTTATGTGAAAAAAAATCCATTACTAACCTCTTTGCCATAGCACTGATACTGAAAATGTTAGCAAAAGGAAATGGTATGAAGTAAGGGTGGCTTGATCATTTATCAGTTTTGATGGTTGCTGGATCTGTGTCATTTTGGCAACAGCTTAGCAAGATTTCCAGGTAGCTGTCCCTGAAACTTACATCATCTCAGATCAGTGTTTCTCAGCCTTGGCAACTTGAAGTTGTATGGATTTCAAGTTGCCAAGTTTAAGAAACACTGTCTCAGATGTTGTGAAATATTTGCATACTTTTCAGCTGTTGAAATAGATGTTGATAGCACAAACATCACCATATAAGGGGACATCCAAAGAAGAGTTTGCCCATGCTTCTTTCAAATCCTGAGCCACTGTGGAACCAGGACAAGGGGAAATGAGCTGAAGAGATTTTGCTAAGAGTCTAAAATGCAAAAAAAAAAAAAAAATCATAGATTTTTCCAGACCTCATAAAGTATCCTAGAATAGTTCCGATTGACTTCTCCAAAGTCATTTAATATGATTTCAGGGTTAGAATGTCCTGTTATAACTTTCTATCATTCTATAAGAATTTTCATGAGAACTGGCTCAGGACCTAAACCTATAGCAAAAAGAAACAGGAAGAGAAAGCAAGGGAGTTCATTCTTACTTCAGATGGTTTCTAGAATTGCTGATCTTACCTAGTTTGGTAATGAAATATCTGCAACAAAACAACCAAGCTCAGAGAGCACCAAGGATCCCATGGTTGGGAATGTGGAGGACAATCAATGAAAAATTTCTACTTAGCAACTGGCTCTAAAAGAACCGTGTTTCCACAAAAATAAGGCCCAACTGGAAAATAAGCCCTCAGCATGGTTTTTCAGGATGCTTGTAATATAAGCCCTACCCCCAAAGTAAGCCCCAGTTAAGATTGTCAGACAGACAGACACATTTAGTATCATATTTTCCAAAAAATAAGGCCTAACCAGAAATAAGCCCTAATGTGTGTTTTGTGGCAAAAAATTAATATAAAACCCGGTCTTATTTTCTGGGGAACATGGGTAACCAAGCACTTTTTTTTAGTAATTGTTATTATTGGGCAATTTTCAAAGGCAGTCCTCCAGTGCAACATAATAAAATAGAAGGTAACCATTTCAGAGAGAAGGAACTATGGTAAGGACTTGATTCTTCATCTCTCCTTATAGCATCAGCTTGCATTTGCATAGTCCAAGTTATTTTTATCCTTCCTTTACTTCTACTGTACAGTAGATATGTAACTCAGAAATAATACCAATGAAACATGTGGAAGGCTACCACGAGAAAGGGGAAGATGAAATGAAGATGGAGTGACAGAATGCCTTCAAAAATACTTTATTCTTATATAGTGGAAGAGCAAGAGTGAGAAGCTATCTGCACTATTTATTAATAATCTAACTGGCTGGCCTGCCTCTCTCTCTCTCTCTCTCTCTCTCTCTCTCTCTCTCTCTCTCTCTCTCTCTCTCAAACACAGAGACACACACACAAACTTTATTTTAATATATGCTATTAATATTCATGATAAAGATATACACTTAATTGTAAGATTAACATTACTTCTATATTACTCCAAAAATATAAATTTAATTCAACACAAAGCAATATAAACTTGTTTTTATCTCTCTCTGTCTCTCTCTCTCTCCCCCTTCCCTTCAACTTTAATCAAAAAGACTGCCTCCAGATGAAGAAGATGCAGCCTTTTGCTTTACTTACTGAAAGGAGCTTAGTTCAGTTAACCATCTTATCTTGTAAAGGTGATAGCTTTTATCTGGAAGTATAAACTTCAAAATGGAGCTATAATCCCACCCTAGTCCTCTTGATGAACTCCAGCTGCTTCTGAGATATGAAAGGACTTCCCTGCTTCCAGACAGATAAATTACTGTTAGTTCTACATGAATTAATCAGTGGATTTGATTTTATGTTACACGAGGGTCTGGAATTTATAGAGGGTGAATATAAACAACAATTTAGCACAGAATGAACAATCCTTTTAGCTCCAAAATCCACATCTGGTGCTGCATTGTAAGTGGGAGATATTATCCATTATTTTACACACCTACCACCACCAGATTTTGGGGGTGAGTTGGAATATGCTTCATTCCTCCCCCAAATAACCGCTTCATATTGCCATTAGCAAAGATGAATCATCTGCAAGGCAGGCTCCACTTATGACCTGAATTGTGGAAAAGTTAGGATTACTTCCTGGATGCTTTGTGGACTGTGTGTGGACTATAACTGCCCTGGTTTGATGTAGCAAGCAGTCAGTTATGGAACACATTCATGTACTTGTTTGGATGGAAGAATAAATGTATAATCCCTAATGATACAGGAATAAATTCATAAAGAAATAACAAGCTTGTTAGTTGGGAAAACCAACCCTAGAAAATTGGTGTGACAAAGTGGCTCAGGGAATGAAGTATGAACCAAGTCATCTCAGTTTTGAATTTTTTCTCCAAATGTACAGTGTGTTTACTTTAAAGTTCACTGAGCCTGGTCATGAATTCCCATAAACATTATCCATTGGTGCAGAGCCCCTAACCCTGTAAAAACAATGCACACAAGTATATTAGACAGATTAACTGGGTTGTAGTGGTGGTCAAAGTGTTGGATTAGGAGTAGGCTGATCCAGGTTCAAGTTTGCTTTCAACCAGGAAAGCTTCTGAGTGTCCATAGGGTTAGGGTCAGGCTATTTTCCTCATTCCAGGTTGCTGCCTAGAACTGCTGCCATGGGGGTATAATTGGAAGAAGTATATCATTCTGAGGATGATACATCAGGAAATAAAGACATAAAATAATAAATAAAACATAAACTTTCAAAAGCCTGGAATAGAGAGAAAAATGTTTATTATACTCTGGAAAGATGGCAGAGAAGCTGGGAGATGAGTGGGAGAGAGGCATTTAATCTCTTCTTGCCCACAAATGTCTGTATTTCAATCATCTTTCAAGCTATGTTCTCCTGCAGGGAAGGAGAGAAATGGAAACCAAACTGCTTAATTTCCTATTACTTATTTACCCCCAAATTGCCCTCAACCACAACATTTAACATTTTGTGGAGTGAGGGGAAGGGGTCCAGGGATTTTGAATTAGGAAATGGTTAAATCCTGCCTTCCTATCATTGCTCTCCAGACGAAACTCTTCTCTCCAAGCATTTTCCTCCCCCGTTCTCTTAACATGGCCATGCGGGTGTCTGAGTTTTCAAGTAACATTTAATTATGCCCTCAGAGACTGGTAACTGCCATGTTCTGTTCCAGCTGAACTTTTTGGACACCCTTCAATGGCATCCCCATGTGGCTGGCACAGTGTAGCAGCCCAAACCTTGCTACGTAATTTCAGCTGCCACTTACCTAGAGATATGATATATATATTTAAATTAAAACCAAGATTCGGAAGAATATGAACTCTGAACCATATATCAGAATTGGTGAGCCATGCTGTGCACAGTGAACTGCTTAAAATGAGCAGTCTTTTCTAATTGCAAAGAGAGAAAGAGAGGAGAGAAAGTTCCATATTTGCTTAATATAAAAGAAATATGCCTGCAATCAAGACATACCTGCAATAGAAGAGGGCATAAACCAGAAGAATTCTATTAAAACAACTAATAGAAAATAGAATACAGAATACAATGAGTGTGGGGCGGGGGGGGGGGGAATCAGTTGATCCAAATAAGAAAGCTTTTGCTTCAATTATTCAGCAATGAGCAGCTGCTTAATAGCTTCAGGCCAGGGTTTTTATGCTGATTTCTGAAGAATAAAATGGGTATCCCTAATACATTTTTCAAACCAACCCACAATGTAAGCTGGAGAGAGGTAATGGCGGTTAGAAACCAATTTGAAGATATTTTTTTTTATTTTTCAGTAGACTATGGTCATACTTGGCTACTATATAAATTCAAGCCAAACCAGTTTTAGAAGATGGTAATGAATTGCCCCAATTCAAATATGGGAAAGGTTCCAATAGCATCATGTATAATATAGGATTTGTCATGTTTCAGTTAGCAATAGAAGTCCAGCCTAACCTGAAAGATTTACTTGTACAGGGAAGCAAGGATGTAAAGCATGTAAACAAGCACCCATCAACGGACCAGGAAAATTAAAGGTAAGAGGAAATTCTAGTTTTCAGAGGAGATGATGCTGTATGAGAGAATGAAAGATTTGACTGAATCTTAATTCTGAATACAATTTCCACCTGTTCAGAAACTGTCAATTGCTACAGCTACTGTTTCTTGGAATACAATAAAGATATAGTTTGTTCTAGTTGACCCTTTTCATTCAAATAAAAAAAAAAGTCAATTCCCCAAATAATGGCAATACAGTTTTTTACATTTTATCATTTACAGGCCATTGATTTCAGTGAACAAAAAACAATGGATTATAAAGGTCATAGTTAGGAGTGTAACTTCCAAAACAATAGACAGAAATAAGGGGGGGGTGGAAATCTGGTACAGAGCAAGCAACTATAGCTTAGAAAGAGACACCTGTTTTACTAGCAGAAGTTTTCAGCTTTAGTGTTTGACATTTTCAGAACATATAAAGTGACTGGAAAAGTCTTTGCCTGAAATGTTATAGAAAGTAAAGTAGACAGGATAAAGAGGAATGATTCTTTCAAGTCAAGCTGATGTCTTGAGACTATGTGGACATATCCATAATTTTCTCAGCAGCCATTGCCTTCCCCCAGGATTTTTTGTTTGCTTGATTTCCAATCCAGTCTACAACTATGGGATTTCCTGGAATCCTCCCACCCAAATACCAAACAAGGTCTGATAATATTTAGTATTTTTCTAGATGAACCAAGATCATCTATGTGTGTGGCCACCTTCTGTAGATGGACATATAATTTTATTTGTTATAAGACCATGAGTTTTGATCATGGTCTGATCATTTGAAGATGTCCAAGGACAGAAATAAAGCCAAAACTTTCTATTAAGAAGTCTAGGAGCATAATCAAACCTTTCTGCTTTGCATATATGGGAATACATCTATCTATCTATCTATCTATCTATCTATCTATCTATCTATCTATCTATCTATCTATCTATCTATCTATCTATCTATCTATCTATCTATCTATCTATCTATCTATCTATCTATCTATCTATCTATCTATCTATCTATCTATCTGCCTATCTGCCTATCTGCCTGCCTAATAAATGCCTAACTTCTTGGCCACTTGCCAAGAAAATACAGAAAGAGAGAAAGTGGGGGGGGGGAGGCAACATCTATTTCCCAGTTACACCTTTTTCTCTTGGTAGTTGGCAAACTATACCATCATACAATCAGCACAACCAGACTATGTGTTTATACATCACTCTGCGGCCTGCCTGAGCTTCTGGCTTGCCAGTTGGAAGCCCAGGGAATATTTTTACCTATTCATGCTCATGACCCACTTGAGTTGCACTAAATTCAGTGCAGCTTGGATGGCTGAGTAACAAATGGACAGGCTGTAAGTTGAGGCCACAGAGGCCTGCAGTTGTCAGCACAGTGATAAGCTAGTGCTTTATCATCAGAAACTAAAGAGCACTTAAATGACATTGGCTATAGTTGTGGTTATAATTTATTGGTCTCTGAGGACTACTTGCATCACACACCCCTGCTTTTCTCTTTTCTCTCTTCCTTATTTTATTTTGTTGTAGTTGCTGTTCAAAACCTGCTCTGATCCTTTTATACAGCCTTTTCCTTATTCTATTCTATAGAATAAGTGAAGGAAACTGAGAAGAGAGAAGATACAATATATTTATTTAGACTTGCAATTCAGATTAATTCAGACTTGCTCTGAATTAGGAATAGCCACTTTTCCCATTTATTCCTATCAGTGATTACAAAAAATAAATAAATCCAGATTCTGTATGAAGCAAATTTGGGAACCAGAGGTCACAGTGTAATGGCTTTTGGGATCACGGCTAAGATTAATAATTTGAAGCAAAAGTCAATAAAAAGTGGATGGGGGTGGTTTAAGTAGCTAAAACTAGAGGGAAATTCAGTAAAGACACACACAGCTGAAAGCATTGGACAAATCTTGCTTTTTATTTTAAAAACATGCAGCATATATTTGGGGAAATATGTTAAAGAAGTGTGAATTGGAGAAATGTGTCAAAGAAGGAAGGCAAGGCAATTTTCCCTAAAACATAAAATTTGGGCTATTTAACAGCTGCATATGTTTGAGTGGGATCTAGACCAAGGCTCTGTACTGTATGTATAAACACTGTTGTAGAAGGAATACTACCTTACTAATGCAGGCTGTCAAACTGACTAGATTTTTTTTCTGATCAGCACAGCCCTAGCCCAAAGTAATTGAAAAATTCATTAATAGCCTTCTTTTCTAATTATTTGCATCCTCTTCTAGGTTCCTATTCTGATTGAGTCTGCTAAAATTGTCTTGAATCTCCCCTTAAAAAGATTAAAAGAATTAGATTAGATGTTAGATAGCTCATTAAAAGACTAGGAAAGTTTCATCCCCAGTGCCTACAGGATCCATTCTTGGTAGACATTTTGTCCCTATGTGAACAGTTCCTGAGCATGTAGGCTTCCTATTTGTAAAATGAGTATTTAAAGCAGAAAGAGAACTGCAACAAATATTTCATCACTACCAAGTGAGCAGAGTTCCTGTTCACCTTGAACAGCAGATCAGAGAACTTCAGTAAAGAAAGAAAGAAAGAAAGAAAGAAAGAAAGAAAGAAAGAAAGAAAGAAAGAAAAAAGAAAAGAAAGAAAGAAGCATTCTCCCTCATTTCCCAAGTATTATAAGTATTTTATGCAGCAATGACAAAGAGCCATTCCAAAGACTCCATCTTAATTATTGGTAGGGAAATTTAGAGGACTATTTAGTTAAATTTCTTTGGGATGGGGAGGGATAGAAATTCTCTAACAGCTTCTTGTGAATTAGAGGTCTCATTTTACATCAATAGTAGCATTGTTTTTGTTGTTGTTTTTTCCATTGCTGCAAGTGTCAATTGGAGCTAAGTGGGTTGTCAAACTGGTCACCATTTTGAAATATTTACAATTTTTCATATGTAGTACCATCCCAGAATACTTGGGAGAACATACAGTTGTCCCATCAAGATTCAGAGGTGCTTCAAATGCAAGTCTGAATGTTTTTGATCACATGCTATTGAAAATTCCTTCCTTCCTTCCTTCCTTCCTTCCTTCCTTCCTTCCTTCCTTCCTTCCTTCCTTCCTTCCTTCCTTCCTTCCTTCCTTCCCTCTTCTCTGCAGAGCTGGTGGACAGTTCTTTTCTCAATTAAAGAAAAATGGTTGATTTGCTTGAAACTTGCTGCTGGCTCCTCAGTATCAACTTAATGAATCCTGGCTTGATTTAGCAGAGTTGAAAATAACAGGTTTCTGCCTGTTTTCCCTGCTGTTGCCCTAAGTGGGCATGCAAATTACTCGTCTGCTTGTGTTTCCACTTGACATGAACTTGGTAAAATTTGGTTACTTCAGCAGAATAGAAAAAGCATGGAAATTCACATGTAGTAAGTTCCAGTTCCTGCAGCCTATCCCCCATTTTGGCCTAGAGTCATTATTGGAGCTGTTGGGGGAAAAATATATCTTCATAAAATTGGTGATATTGTATCAAGCCACCTGCACAGTTGTGATTAGAGTTTCAATGATGGTTTGTTAACTAGCAGCTTCACATCTTCTGATAAATAGAGAACAGATAGGTGATCGGTGGAAGATATATAATGATAGATACATAGATGCTAGATAGATGAATAGATTGCAACCCATTATATAAAAGCAAAGACGATATAAGAAAAAAACAATGGAGTGAGAAAGACCCTAAAAATTTCATTTCTTTTTTGTATTGAATGCAGATGAAGGGGTTTCTTGTATTACCAAGACAGGAATTTGGAGTATCCCAGCTAGATTGGTTCTTTGGATTCTTAACATTGTTATGAGTTTGATTAGTATGAAGACAATCAAAAATTTGGATTCAAATTATGTCATAAGCGATTGTGGAGTGGAAACAATACCATGCAGAAGAATACAATGTCTGCCATCAAAAAAAATGAACAAATAAAAAAATAAATATTCAGCAGAAACTCAGCAGTGACTTGTTTATAAGGAGAAAGAGAGAGAAATGAAAATGTCTTGGAAATTTTCTCCTGCCTAAAAAAAGTTTTAGAGTTTTTGTATTTTTACCACTTTCATAGTTCTTCCTCTAATTCCTCTGAGTACTTCATTTTAATTCCAGACTATGTCATTTATGTGAAAAGAACCACAGTACTTAATATATTTTATTATGTAGTGTATATCTCGAAATGTGTTTTCTCCAAAAACATATGAATACAATTTAAAAATATGTGATTTTTTTTAACTAATGTCAAGAAAGTTCTTTAGTTAAGGTGTTGTAAGTGTAAGTTGTAAAAGTTTCTATTAACCAGTGACGTAAAAGGTTTGGGGGGCAACACAAAAGAAAATGTCAATATATCTTGTTTGGTTCTTCTCCAACTATCAGATTTAGTTCTTTTGCCTGGATATTTTATAACTAGATAACTGAGGCCATTCACAGTTATTCACTACAGTGAGCTAAAATACAGAGCTCTGAATATTACCTAGTTGTCAAAATTGTGGAATCATCACAAATTAGTTTTAGGATTGGCAGATGGTGGAAAAATCAGAGTTCAAAGCTCCTCGGGTTAAATAATAATTGGAAGGCAGTGATAAGGCCAAGGGAGGGGTGGATTAAAACATTTGTATCTTTTACCTTCCTTGAACATATATGTACAGTATATTCCATATCCTTGTGCCTTTCAGAAGTCTTCAGCTTCCATAATTTATAGAAATTATGGTAATTGAGAATGGAAGTCCATCACTTTGAAAAGACACACACTTACGGAAACGTGCCCACCATGCTTTTAAAATGTCTGAAATCAGCTATAGATTACAGCTTGATTTACAACCCCATTGCCAGGATGTAGTTACTCTAATACAGTTTGCATGATGTCCAAAAAATCTGCATCCTTTTGGGTTTCAAACATCAACACTTTTTCATTTATTTATTTTTCTTGGCAACACTTTTACTAACTTTTCAGTGAAAAGAATAAAAGCTAATACAAACTAAAACAGAGCATTTTTTTTAAAAAAAATAGAAAGTACAGAAAAGAAGAAAACTAGAAAGAAAATAGAAAATAAAGTTAAGAATATAGTAAAGAAAAAAAGAAATATATATAAACTATATTTTAAAAAATCCAAATTTGTCACAAGTGAAAACAATTTTGGAGAAAACACTTCTCCTAAAATACAACAAATGTCATTGTCTTCCCATATCTCACCTCTTATCTATAAACAAAATGTTAAATCCTCATCATTTAATCCTAGTCAGCAAAAGTCTAGAATTAGCACAGATACCAGCATATCTATTTTAATCTTGATCAAATGAATCATTTTAGTATCCATCTGTCTGTCTGCCTATCACATTTTTAAACCACCCATCTATCTCAGAGAGGAACTCTTTCTTCTTCTTTACTTTTAACAATATTTAGTCTTTAATCCCTTCAAATAATGCCCTAAAACTTTATTTCTTTTCATTTTTCCTTTGTCTCTTCTCACCAAACCCTTCAAACCTTAAGAAATCTCTTTTGTAAGACCACTATAGGAAATTTTTCAAAGTGACTCTCCTGGATTATTATTTAATGACACTTTTAAATATTAAAAGATCAGCTGTTTCATTTGTATATCGAGAATATTATCTTTTTCCAGATCATTCTTGTAGCCTGTCATTTTGAAATTCACGTTCATATCAATTTCAGTCTTGTCTGATAGAACTTGTTCCTCTTCCATAATATCATTTATACAAAGTTTATCTATAATGGCAGATATTCTTAAAATTAACTTCTGAGTCCATTGTCATAAATATTCTTCAATATGTCCATTGTTCCACTTTGGGTTAGCAAATTTTGTTCCACTTTGGGTTAGCAAATGATGTTTAAGTGTACTTCTCCTTTAATTCTCATAATTAATTCCTTCTACTTCTCTCTAGCTTCAAAGTCCCATCCTATCTTTCTTTTCTTTTTTTTAGAATTCAAAACAACAGCCATTTCCCATAGGAAGGATTCTTATAATTAACTTCAAAATCTTATTTCAAATCCATTTGGATCCTCAGTCCATTTATAACTTTAAAAAAAACCCACTGTAATCACCATTCTGCTATTTATTTATTTATTATTTATTTATTATTCCAATTTGTATCCCGCCCTTCTCCCGAAGGACTCAGGGCGGCTCACAACATTATTAAAACAAAGAAAGACCCACACACCCCACCGAATAAAACCAAATTAAAACCAAAATTTTTGTGTTGTGATAATTAAAATTTCTAAAAAACCCAATTTAAAAATCCTCCCTAGGCCAGGCCCGCTTGTTG
>NW_015386425.1:507848-530268 GCF_001527695.2 Protobothrops mucrosquamatus
GGAGGATTCTCCTATGGTCTAGACTATACCTGCCTGAGAGCCAGAGTTACACGTCCGTCCATGGGCAAGATTAAGTCAAGACTGGAATCTAGGGTCCAGGACGGGCGTGGCAACTTTGGCTGACTTAATCTGATTGGGCAGGAATACAGTCTACTACCCATGGGTGGATCCTCCATCTCCAGTGCTGGAGAATCACTTTTTGCATTGTCCTATTAGCTTAGTGATCCTCAACCGGTGGTCCATGGATCTTTAGGGGCTGCAATGTTGTAACAGGGGTTCCGCGAAGGCGTGAAGAAATGTTATGATTTAAATCTTGCATTAAGTCTTGGTGGTCGGTGGCCATGGTCCGTGGTCACAAAAGGTATTAAAGGGAATCCGTAATGAAGAAAAGGTTGAAAATCACTGGATTAGTTCAAATGATGTTTACTTCAAAGATGGCTGCAGTGCAGGCATATAGATGTTGACTATATACTTTCTCTAGGGTCCAGGAAATGAAAAAGTACTAGCAAACTAGAAATGTCATTTTGATTATATTAAAGATACCTGAGTAAAGTAATGATGGAAAAAAGGCATATCATGTCATTTTAGACATGACATACATATTGCAGAATGACTTTCTTTAATGACAGCAGCAGATAATTACAGAGGCAATGAGTGCACCATTTGAAAACCTGACAGACTAGGTTAGGGACAGATTGTCTTAGAGAAAACCTATCTATGTGCTTTCTAATAATCAACTATGACTTGATGGCATATAATCAATCAATCAATGCAATGACAACAGAGGGGATTAATTTGTGGCAGAGTCACAACTCTCATGAGCCCAGATGGTAAAAGATACTATAAATTCTAGGTTTGTTTTTTTTTACTAACTGTAAAGTGATAAATTTTCCCTAACTCAGCCCAATGCCTGCTACATCACATAGTCATATGAATGAGTGAAGGAGAGAGAAAATATGTGATTTAAGATTAAAAAGGGACTCTTTCCCCAAAGCGATATAAGAATCCAAATTTGTGTTGTGCCAAACAGTTCCATCCTCTAGCATTTGTGATGAGAAGATAATTAAAAGGGAACAAACAGAAATGGGGTAATAAATTCCTTTGCCTTGCCTTGAAAAATATGACAAATTTAGTTTCTGTCAGTTCAAACAACTTTCCTTTCCTATTCACTTCTAATAGTGATGGAGGTGTTATCCATCCTGTATCATCTTCAAAGAAGTATCACCAGTGGTGGAATTCAGATATGTGAACAACTGGTTCTCCGTGTATGGATGCCACTTCCAGAAGTCCATTCTGGGGCTGGGCAACAAAAAATTAGCGAACCGGATTCAGCCGGTTCTGGTGTGAACCGGCTGAATCCCACCACTGAGTATCACCTAACTGTACAACATTGGCTTGGTGAGCATATCATGTTGCATTGTCTAAAGCAGTAGGAATATGCAAAGTGCCCTAAATCCCTATGTACAAGCAAAGGGCTGAAGGAGGCACATAGTGGAAATTAACATTATGGATACCCCCTCCATAGTAAAAAATAACTTCACCTTCCCACCCAAGTACAAGTTTATGTTTAAAGTGTTAACTGTAAATGAGGAAGAAAAAAACATGTCTTTTTGGAAGGGAGTTAAGACTTATGCACATGTTGATGGAGGAAGGGAAAGAGAGAGAGAAGGAAATTTAGTCTGGCTTTTCTTCTAACAGTTATCTTGCACGAGACAAGGATTTTGGATCAATAGCATCCATAGGGTTTCTTCTCCCAAGTATACCTCTACTCGTAGGCGTCCACAGCAAGCCAGCATGATGGAGAAACGATGGCACACTTGCAGTGACCTCATAGCACAAATCCTGACCTTATGTGCTTGAGTCCCACTGTTTAACACAAATTTAGGATATGTATCATGATGCAATGATATGTTTTGCCATTTGCCTTCCCTTACTTCCCTGCAGTCACCTATGAATTGACTTCTTTTTCACAAGTCAAGTTTAAGATAGTTTTAGAATAGCAGAAATGCAATTTAAAGTAGAAAGAACACTTGACTCCCTTATGTTTCAGACTAATTGTTATTACTACTTTTTAAGAGCAAATATATTACCAGTTATTTTTTACCAAAGATATTAGAGCCTCCTTTATGGTATCTTCTAATGAGTGAGTGCCCTGAAACCGTAGTCAAAGGCAAACATCTGAAAATAAGACATTTTTAACATTTGCCCTCCAAATAAATGTGCTAACTTGCTCTCAGACTGTTATATTACTGCTAGGCAAACCATACAACTAAAACTTGGTATTTGCATAGGCAAAGATTAGTGCTTGGTTGAACTTTCAAAGGTCAAGCTGTATATATGTGGATGTTATTTTTTTACCAGACTAAGGCACGAGTAATTACCATTTTAGAAATCCTAGTTCTCTATTCTGAAAGGCAGGAAAATGCTGCCTTCCCACCAGTGGTGGGATTCAAATATATGAACAACCAGTTCTCTGAGTGGATGCCGCTTCCAGAAGTCCATTCTGGGCCTGGGCAACAAAAAATTAGCTACCGGTTCTGCCGAACTGGTGTGAACCGGCTGAATCCCACCACTGTTTCCCACTAAAAAGAAAGCACAAGCCACTTCCTGCCTAGCCATTTTTAAAAATATCTTCATAAATCTAGTTCTACTATACTGAGAGAATTTCTTGTAAAGATAATTTTCTATTTTACACTTGGCCAACTCAATACTTCCGAGGGTCCAGCATTCAACACAATTCCTAGACAAGAGACAGCTAGAACAACAGGAGACATAAATGTTCTCCTCACATATGGAATTTTATTAAAAACTGAATTTATAGTGTGGGGAAATTGTAAGGGGAAGAAGGCATATAATTTTAGAATTTCTCCCAGATCATCCACTTACTGTAACTTGAGAAAGAAAGGGGGGTGGGTGCATCCTCTTTAGTAATAAGGGGAAGCAGAGGGAAACTCTATGAGGCTTTCAAGGTACCCTATACTTCAGGGGGAGTCAACCTTGGCTCTTTTATGACTCGTGGACTTCAATTCCCAGAATTCCTGAGCCAGCTTAGCTGGCTCAGGAATTCTGGGAGTTGAAGTCCACGAGTCATAAAAGAGCCAAGGTTGACTACCCCTGCTATACTGTAACAATAGAGGTTCAATGGTCCATATGCCGTCTGTTTCCTGACTTGGCCTACCTTGATGGACTGACAAGGATACTGTACATATAGTACTGCTGAACAGTACTATACTGTTCCCTGGCTGCAAATGTCGCAATAATGCTTTACCATATATTCAAAGATACTTTTTCTTTTGTTGATGACCATAAGTAACAGGGAATTACCTAGACAATTTTGGCTGATCTCTCAAGGAAATCTGAAAGTGGCTAGAATTTAAATGGAAGACCATATGGAAATTCCATGGTTAAAGTTAGACTAGGGATTTGGAAAAAAAAATACCTCAGAAAAAGATAATGGAAAGCAATTTTTATACTGTTGTCTATGAAATCACCATGAATAGAAGTGGACTCAAGGGAAACTTTACCTTGTCCTCTTATCTTTCCCCTTCCTCTTGTTTTTTTTTTTACTTTCCCACTCCTGTCCATATCTGAACAGCTTCAACTCCTCAGAAATATCTCAAATATTTTGAAATAGATCTTTTGTGTGGAGTCTGCTCATTTTTCCTGTATTACAATGTTAACTAAAAGTCAGTGCTCTCTGATGATGCAAACCTTGATATGTGATAATACCATACAACTTCATTTAAAAAAGGGTCCATTCCATCCATCAAATGAAATAAAATCCTGGAAAGCAGAATAGTATTTAATTACTCTTTTGTCAAATAATGAAAAGAAAAGAGATAATAGTGGAAAGCTTTATATTTTCACAAGTTATTTTCAGTAAATACAAAATTTTAAGAAAAGAAGCCTCCTCTACAATATTACGTTATGACATATTAAGACTATTCAGCAATCAGAGAGAACCATTCTATCCAAAAGCATAGAACATAGTTCAGGGAAAAAAAAGCTGAATCTGCTGCTATATATGGAAATCATAGAATAGGCAAAAAAATGAGTATTTTCAAAATCAAGGATTGGGAAGCAAATGAAAAGCTTAGACAATCCAAAAGAAGCTGATGCCCTTAAATTGAATGAAAAGCTTGTCTAAAGCATCAGGGATACTTAGGATAAGAGAAGTCAATTATTCACTCTAATGAGTGAGGTTATATATGGCCAGTTGTGTGGTAAAACAATTGATTCTATTTATGGACATGAATAGGGCCCAAGGGAATGTGGGAACTATTTAGGAATAAAATAAGTATCTGAGAACATTGAACAGAAGATTCTAAACTGAAAACTCAGTTTGATTTCAGAAAGGGTTCCCAACAACATGAGGAATTCTACCCACATTCAGATTTCATCTCTAAACATAGTTGACAAGATCGGGAAATCAGATTGCAGGACAGAAATGACATCTGTGTTGCTTTAGATTTTTATTATTATTATACAACTTTATATGGTCAATCAACTCACATACAGTGATCTGAGCAGCCATATAAATTTGGCAGCAAAGTTTGGTCCTCTGGATTTTTTTTCAACCTTGATTTTTTTTCAATTCTAACCATTAAGTATTACCCCTAATATCCACCCATTTCCATCATTCCATTACAATATTACAGGATCTGAAACAAAATACACAAGATTCCAGGATATTTTTCTGGATATCAGACTTACCAGATCCAGGATGCAGAGAAGCAAATGGCCACTACATGTCAGAAAACAGACACACACCAAAAAATGCTCTCTGGTGAACTGCATTTTTGCAACATCACACCAAGTATTCATTGCTTACTTCTCCATGTCAGGCCAACCTATACTCCTATCCAGGCCAACTATCAGAACAAAGGACAAGGAATTTAGCTTAATTATGTCTGCTTTAGGTCAATATTTTTAGGCAATTGTAACACCTCTGGGGGAAAATGCAATTTGGATTGGATTTGGGGTGTTTTGTTTTTGTTTGATTGTTGTTTGTTCCTTGTTTTGTGAAATAACTACTAAAGTAGTTTCTTTTCCTTCTTTAACAAAAAGTCTAATAGAATAACAGAGTTGGAAGGGACTTTGGAGGTCTTCCAGTCCTATCCCTTGCTCAGGCAGGAAACCCTATACCATTTCAGACAAACGGTTGTCCAATCTCTTCTTAAAAACTTCCAGTGTTGGAGCATTCACAACTTCTGGAGGCAAGTTGTTCCACTGATTAATTGTTCTAACTGTCAGGAACTTTTTCCTTAATTCTAGGTTGCTTCTCTCCTTGGTTAGTTTCCATCCGTTGCTTCTTGTCCTGCCTTCAGGTGCTTTGGAGAACAGCTTGACTCCCTCTTCTTTGCGGCAACCCCTGAGATATTGGAACACTGTCTAGTCAGTAAAAATTGTATTCCATTGCTCCATGATTTTGTCCAGTTTCTGACACCAAAGAATAGGCATATGGAAATAAAGGGAAGGCTTTCAGACAGGAAGCACAGCCTTGATCCTTTATTCCTGGGATGATCTGCTGTGTGGCACTCTTAAGCCCTACCTTGAAGTGTCCAGGAATGTATCCTTTAATTTCCTGCTTATAAATCAGTGCACTTGCTCAGTTCCATGCTAAACAACCTATTTATTGCATGACATATTTTTCACTGACGGGGATCCTGTGGGATATGCAATACATATATATTAAATGACTGGAATTTTATATTCACTCCACCAGCCCACGACAACAATATTTTTCTAGTATTCTATTATAACAGTAACCCCAGAAGTTAAGCACTGTTATACTTGCTTTTGCTCCTCTCAGGAATATGCAGCATGAAGAGGTAAATGTACAGCTGTTTATTATTATAACTGATTGATGGACTAAGTTATCATTTCTCTTGCCACCAATAAACTGCTTTGTATTTGCCTGTTGGAAATGATTGCCACATTAATTGGAAATAATTTAAGCTGTTACTTTATCAGACAATTGGCTGTTGATAAAAAGTAGAAGACAGATAATAACATTTCAGTTATTTGATTTACTGGCCTGTTGTCAAGTTAGCTCATTTATGGTATATAATGTAGGCTGAAAGAGAATAAATGTGAATGGAGCTATCAGGACACATAGATTAGGAAGAACAGCTAAATCTCTGATCATATGGACATGCCCCTTTCCCTTTTCTACACAGATTAAAGTCATCCATTGAAAAAAAATTCCTTTGCAAATTTTTAATAAGCAAGCAACATTTAAAGCTTTTCATACTATAGTGTTATCCTGTATTTACTCTTACATATGTTGATGGAGCTCCCATTTTCCACCTGTGCTTATTTAAAAAAAAAGATCACAGAGGGGTAATTTAGATACTGTCCATATGGCATGATAAGGAAACTAAGGCCACCTTTTATTTCATACAATCTAACTACCATTTACTAATTGCTGAAGTATTTTCTTTGGTTCTAAATAATGAATAATATTGAAGCAAAAGAGGTGTCTAAGTAGAGTTTCTAAGAACATGTATGTATGCAAATACATGCAAAAATGACTTACCGGTTGCAACATACATTTACTTTTTTTTTTACTTACACAGACATACTCATCCACACTAGCCCTTCTCAATTAGGCTGTCAGGCACAAGCCAGAGGGATGGAAACGACCAAGTCTGGATCCAAAGACAACTCAAAGAGTGGGAGGGCTTCAGGACCCCTTTTATCCCCCAAAAATCCTTAATTTGTTGATTCATATGACTGGCAGCTACTCTTGTCCTTTTGATTTTCAAACCTGGTAGCTGTTGATAGGACTTTGAGGATGGGGGCTTCCATGAGCTTAGGCCCAACTTCTTTCATCTGTTCAGGTGACATATTTATTTTCTTTGTTCCCTTAATTCAGGGGTCTTCAAACTTGGCCCTTTTATGACTTGTGAACTTCAACTCCCAGAATTCCTCTGCCAGGCATGCTGGCTGAGGAATTCTGGGAGTTGAAGTCCACAAGTCATAAAAGGGCCAAGTTTGAAGACCCCTGCCTTAATTACTAAGCTCCTTCTTAACTACTTCTCCAAGTTTCCTAGTTTTCAATCATTCCACTTTACATGTCTGCTTCATCTTTAGATATGGTGGTTTCAGCCTAGTTTTACATGAGGAAACCTGGAAAATAAAAAATGGGACCTTTCATGAATGTCAGAGAGGTGCTATACTCTCTGCGTAAAAGAATGTGATACATTTAAAATGACTTTAAAAGTCTTTGACTTCTATCAGAGCTAATATGTCCCTCGGACACAACCCATGATATTCTACAGCACACTGTAAGATGTGGAGGAACATTTCTCTCAGCAACTCAGGACAAATCTAATATTTTCCATTTTTGGAAAATTTTGGATATTTTGGAACATCGGTCAGGCTCAGAGAGTATAGCCAAAATGCCAGTGGATTTTGGCTGTTATAGTAAAAACATTTAGAAGATAGGACATTGCCTGCATTTGATCTTGCATTTTTCAGGAATCACTCCTTCCTTTTTATAATAATTAATGGGCCATAATATCCAATTGTCTTCTGAAATTCTTTCCAGGCTGGAATCATCTATAGTGAAACAGAAGAGCTTTGCTTTAAGAAGTTCATTTTTTTGTTTTGTTTTGTTTATCTCATCTCCTCATAGTATACTTGGAAACTATGAGTGAAGATTATACAGTTTTGACGGCTGTCACAGATGGATGCCAAGAAACTGTTTTCTGCAGCCTAAACAATTCAAGACGCTGAGAGACAAAACAAAAGACCACCAGTGCTTCAGGGTATTTTATCACAGATTTTGGCAGAAACAGAAACCAGAGACTAGGCCTGGGACAAATCAGTAATTGGAGAGATACAGCTTGGAAGGAAAGGTAAATTGCAACAGGGGAAGAAGGTATTTGAAATTAAAGTATCAGATTAAAAAAATCCCTTTCCTAGTTTTTTCCCCTCTTTATGCTATTATATGAAATGAAATCTTTATTTATGAAGGATATATCCCTGCCTATAAAATAAATAAAATGAGTTTAATGCATACTTGTCTTTGTTCTATTAGGTTTAGCCACAGTTCTGTCTCCCAATGATGGACAGTCACTAAATGCAATAAGTACTGTGTTGCTATACAATCTGGGGGCTCAAATCTAATGTCAAGCCCTCCCGGGCTCGACATACAGGAAGGGGGGAAGGTGGACGATGGCACGTTGGGGGAAGGTGAAGGACGGCACATTGGGGAAGAGGACAGCCAGCATCGGTTCCCACGCAGCTCACTGTCTCAGTGTAGAAGCTCGAGCCGCGGCGCTCCGGTAGCGTCTGAGCTGCTGAACAGCTGACGCCACCGAACAGCTGACACTGCCGAAAGCGGACACTGAGCGGAATGTCAGACAACGTGGAGAGCCGCACCCACGCGGAAGGAGACACCTGCACAAGCGGCCGCTGGACAGCTGGCTTGAAGGAGCGAGCTGTTGGGGCGGGGCATCCCAGGAAGCCTATAATCATGTGGACAAACAAGAGGGAGGGGGTTAAGCTTGCACAGCTGCTGCGCTACGGGAGAACTACGGCCGGATGCTGGTTGGGTGATTGGATGGTGGGGTTAGAACAGTGGTTCTCAACCTGTGGGTCGGGACCCCATTTGGGGTCGATCGACCATTTCATGGGGGTCGCCAAGCAAGGCTGTCCGCCATTTTTTTTGCCCGCCATTTTTTTTGTCCGCCATTTTTTCCCCCTTTTCTGGTGGGTGCCTTACCTCCCTTGGGCTGGGCCAGCTGGTGGTCGGCCTGCTCCATCTCTGCCGCTTGCCAGCTACGTCTCGGCTGGCGCAGGGGGCGGAACCATGCATGCACGGCGCTCCCGGGCAGGGAAAGTCCTCGACTTACGACCGGTTTAGTCCTCAACTTACGACCGGTTTAGTCCTTGAATTATGGCTGGTTTAGTCCTCGACTTACGACCGGTTGGGGTCGCGGCATTAAAAAGGTTGAGAACCACTGGGTTAGAAGATGATCAAAGGGAGGGGTTGTTGGCTAGTTGGGCGGAGGGTGGGGTTGTTAGCCAATTGGGCGGAGGGTGGGGTAATTCCAAAGCAAGTGTATTTAATCTGCACTGGGAGTGGCTGTTCTCAGCGCGAACTTTGTTTCGGCAAGGAGCTTTGATGCTGTATATCTGTGCTGATGCCAACAATGCCTTAAAGTAAACCACTGATTCCTGAGTCTTGTTGTCTTCGCATCCTTCGTACCCAGGGATCCGGTAGGATTGTTGTCACCTAAGGCTTGTGCATGGATTCAGTAGATATTTAGTAAATATATCACTCAAATATATCTTGCATCACCTGGGAATTCTATGAACAGAGTAACCAGGGGTAGGAGCGTATACACTTATCAGAAGTGGCCTTTCTATTCAACAATATTCAGCTGCAGATGTCACCATTTAAATTAGTAAGATGACTTTTGAAATTGATGGTGCCAGGGAGAAGAGACTTTACCTACATATTGCTTCAGGCAACAACAATGGTTAAACTAGTGCATTAGCAACAGCTTGCATAGGTTATACATTGGAAGGGCAGTCATAATAAAGAGCTCTGGCATGAAGCAATTATGTTGTATTATCACTAGCTTTGTGAAAATATTTGTTTACTGTTTATTCTGTTTAAAACGTATGTTCTAGGTGACTTACACTTAAAGGCATTACTTGAACACATACAAATTCTAAACATAGACAACAGCAATGGTAGCCAGAATGAAAAAAGCATTTAAAATATGAAATATAGTACTTAATAAAAGGAATGATGCCATACTAAAAAGGACACTTTTGAAAATCGGAGTGGAAATGACCTAACCATAATTCCAACATAAGCATGTAGAGTCCAATCTGTGTAAAAAGAATTGTCTGGGGAGCACTTAGACTCCATGATCATTCCATAGTAAGGTACTTCAAAATCACCAAAAGAACAAAAAGATTCAAAAGAAATTCTAAAATGCCCTGAGTACAAAGAAGACCCAAACAATACATTTTTTACAAGAAAAGAAAGCACTTAGGGAATTGAAGGACAAGTATCAGTAGAACATAATTGTAAGAAGGCATCTCCACACTAAACTGTAACAAAGGAACTATAGTTTTTATATAGGTCGGAAAAACAATATGAAATTATTTATATATGAAATGGTTGAAAAGATAAAACAGAAAGAAATCAAATTATGAAAGATTTCAACGCAGCAAAGAGAAGACTACTTGCCAGAAGCAAATTTCAGATCCACTCACTAGGTTTCAATCAGGTATCATTCACATTTTATCTCTTCTTCCCCCCTGAGATCAAATATGTCTGGGGTCATATTTATAAACTTAAATGTTATCCTTGAATATATCTAGAACAGAGGAGTAGCAACTACAAAATTATTCTCAGTTATTGCTGCCTAACAGGCCAGGAATTAGTAATCTTTGTATTTTGCACCGATCTAAGTGTTCTCATATTTATGGCTTCCAGAGGTACCATCTGCTTTCATCTCAAATGATCCATGACTGGATTTATATCATACTGCTAGTCACGACAAAAGACTTTATATGCTTTCAAAGACAATTAGGAGCTTGCAAAACACATATGCAATATAAAAGCAAACCACCCCCAACAGGAAATTAATTAATACTATAGATCTGCAAAATGTTAGTGTGTGTGTGTGTGTATGTGTATATATTATACACACACACTAACATTTTGCAGATCTGTAATACACACACACACATGTGGAAATATGTATGTATATAGAGGAGAGAGAGGGAGACAGATATTATATTAAACATTTTTAAATAATAGGAATACTTCTACAACCTAGTCATAAAAAATGTCAGACTAGTTGATAAACACTTGAAATGTTTCTACCTTTCCATAAAGAGAAGTGTTTTCTTTTTCTTTTCCTCCACAAACCAATGTTGTGAGGGAGTTCTTTAGAACTGAACAGATAAAACACAGAGCACAAACACTTTGTTAATCAGTTGAATTCATTACATTTAAAAGATAGAAAATATTTCATTTCTCTTTCAGCCATGCATGACTACATAGGCAAACGACATTCAGTTAAAAAGGCTAAGTCTTCCTCCGTCCTGCTTCTGACTTCAGAAGACTATGCCGCACAGTGAATTGATTTATGACTAATTGCGTTATCTTTTGGAGATTAACTATCTCCTAGCCTGTGCAGCAATGCTTCAGCTACTTTATCAGTATTTCTACCTTAAGCTATTGCTGTGTAGTTATTGCTAAATTCCCCAAAGAGTTAATCAAGGGCTTCAATTAAAATTTTAGCCAGCAATTTTTAAACAGCTAACAAAACTTTGATCTTCTAGTTGGGCCTTTGCATCTTCTTCTGTGTCTCTGGGGAACTGATCCCATATCTTGTTGCCTTCCTCCCTGCATAGTAACAGCTGTGCCAAATCCTCTCCAATCATTTTAAATCTGTGGCCTAATTCCAGAAGATGGTAGAGGACAGGAAGGCCTGGAGGAATGTTGTCCATGGGACCGTGATGGGTCAGACACGACTTCGCAACTAACAACAACAATTCCATTTTTTCTTGCTAGCCATTTTACCTTAACTTTCTTTCTCTGAATCTAGCATCTATAATAGCTCTTCTTTATTTCAGCTCTTTGCCATCTTCAAGGTATCGGTTGCAGTTTGAGACATCAAATGACAGAAAAAATAACTATGTTATCCTCTGCAATTCTTTTTCAATAAAAGGGGCATTATAGGTAGTCCTCGACTTATGACCACAATTGACCCCAAAATTTCTGTTGCTAAATGAGACAGTTGTTAAATCAGTTTTTCCCCATTTTACAATCTTTCTTGCCACAGTTGTTAAGTGAATCACTGCAGTTGTTAGATTAGCCACATGGTTGTTAAGTGAATCTGGGTTCCTCGTAGACTTTGCTTGTCAGAAGGTCGCAAAAGGGGATCACGTGACCCCCCCAAGATACCTGCAAGTGTCATAACTATGAGTCAGTTGCCAAGCATCTAAATTTTGATCATGTGACCATGGGGATGCTGCAATGGTTGTGTGAAAAATGGTCCTAAATCATTTTTTTTCCAATGCCGTTGTATCTTTGAATGGTCAGTAAATGAAATATTGTAAGTCGAGGACCACCTGAACTATTTTCATAATAGTATTGCTAAATATGATTTGTCCATCTCAGTTATGGGCTAGAAATGACATGAAGGCAACATCAGGGTGTGCTTGTAGAGCAGGTAGGAAAATTTCCTCTTATAATCTTTCCTTTCGTAAGCAGGACAGGGGAGTCTGATCAAATTGTGTGGCTGAAGAGAAATGGCAATTTTCAAAATGATGCCCATGACTGGGTTTGCATATCATTTACCAGGCTCCTACAATAGCAAAACCCTTCTGCAATTCCAAACTTTAAGGGCAGCTTACACATCTGAATTAAACTATTGCTATAGGACTCTGAGGCTCCCAAACGGTTCTACCAAACTACAATGTAAGATGTGACAAAAAGGGAAATTATTAAATGCACAATTGCAGATAAACTATATTTAATCTTTAATAAAATCCATGCTAACCATCCACACACTGTTTGAGGGGTTACATCTGTCCGCACAGTAAATGTTGTGCTTAGTTGGAGGTGAAAGGTAAAAAGAGGCATAAATAAATTTTGAAGGCAAAAAAGATCCATTCTACTTACATGCAAGTAAATCAGGGTCTGTACTTGCAAAGGATTTCTTGAAATTATTGCTTGTGTCTCCTGTTTACAGAAGACAAGGGTGAGGGTTTTGCATAGGTTACTTCTTCTCTAGCACACCTCTGTCATGAGTACAATATTAACTTAAACATTGATTTGCAAGAGTTAATCAGCCGTGATAATGTTTCTATTACTTCCTTTTCATTATCTTCTTTATTAAAACTGTAAAAGTGGTATATCTTGAAATTTGATCCTTAACTTTAAATTGGAAGAACATACACTTCAATTTTTCTACAAAGTTTCAGTGGGTGAGGGACTCAGTTTCTTGTCTCCCGGTATCATAATTTTGGTGGGAACTGCAATGAGAATAAATATCCTGGACAGGGGATCTTGATGAAGAAAATGTGACAATAAAATCTTTTGTGGTTGTATGGCTTGATCTTTTGCTTTTCTCACTCAGTATATGGAGGGTATGGAGGAAATCTTATTATAAGGTTTTTTTTCATATGCATTATTAGTTAATGCAATACTCTGCTGATATTTATACTGATAACACTCATCTTAGCAGTACGCTTGATGTGGATTTAGTTTTTATGCTTTAAAAGTAAACTGAAATGGAAATTAATAGTGATTGAATTTGAACTGTCAGTTGCTTTGAGGACATCTGTAGGAAACACACTACACAAATGAAGTGATGAGAAACCTCCTCTATTCACACTTTTTTTTCTGGCAAAGTGTCTGCAAAGCTCTCTACAATCCCAATCCCCTAAGAACACACATGCACACACAGACACAAAACAATTTGTCAGGCTTCCCGTAAAATTTGGATTCATGACTAGTGTCAAATTTGTGAGATCTTATTAATGACTCTCATTAAATCTCATGTGATGAAAGAAGCACAGGTACTTTGGTTCGCTGGCTTGCAGAATTACAAAACAAATTTACTGAATAGTATTAAAAATGATACCCAAAGATTTAGGAATATTTCTGGGGGGTTTGGGGAGGTGGGGGGAGCAATACACAAATTAGAGAAAATGATAGCTTTTAATAATGACTTGTTTTTGTTTATTGAGCAACTGCTTTCATAGAAAATAAAATACCTGGCTATCGAGAGGATTTAACAAACAAGGATGATTAATATATTTCATTTATGTCATTCAAAATCTCTTTTGAATCATATGGTTTCTTGGCAACAATAGTTGTTTGGCATTATCATCTTTTATTTATTTTAAATCTGCCAGATTAGTCCACAGCGTGGGGTATTTGATGATATCTTATCCAGGTTAAATAGGAAGAATTAATTAGCCATGTTGGAAATGCAGTTGTATCCAGTGTGTTCCACATCTAGAAATGCTTGGAAAATCTTCCAACTTAAACTTCCTGCACAAGTGAGCATAATGCTTGTTAAAAATATTAATCAAATTATGTTTAAAATGTGTAATTTGATTAAAAATAGACTGGATCTGTTTTGAAATCAGCATTTAAATGCAAACCCAAGGATTTAAAAAAAATACAACACAAATTAATGCATATGTAAGAAAATAATTATTCAGAGAAAAATCAATGCAAATATTTGTCAATCTCTATCTCTGAGTAAAGGAACAAAAACTGATAGAAAATGAAAATAACCTAATGTTATCTATTCCTGTTCTCAGAATTCACTATAATTGTGTTCAAATTTAGAAAATTGGCCCAAGTGACTTTGTTTTGAAATCTGTACTGCCACATTCCACATCTTTCTCTTTTTGCCTCCTCCCATAACAGTGAAGAATGAAATATATATATTTTTCAAAATCCTGCTCGTGTACATAAGCAGCTTGAAGTGAGAGAGACAGAGAAAACCTTCTATGACAATTTCTATGCATAACAGAGAGAAATTATTCAACTATAATTTTTAAACTCTTTAGTATAATAGAGACTGTGAACATTGTACTTCACAGGATCTCTTTAAAATGTCTACAGTAAATGCTTCAAATTGTCTCCAAGAATACTGTGTGGTTTTAACTGCTTTTTAAATGTATGAAAGTCTAAGCAATTAAAGAGCAATTACAAAGAAATGAAAATGCCAGTGCAATTAAAATGCATATAAATGCATAAGTCTGTCAACAACCCCAAATTTCACTGTCCCTTGCACTTTCTTGTGTGGGTTCTTTAATTTCTATTTGTGGGATGCTGAGTTGGAGGAAAATGCTCATAACTATTGTGAAAATTTGATCTCTTTTGAAAGGCAATTACATTAACATTATTTGCAAGACTAAATTATATTTAACAAGGAAAACAATTATATTTAATAGGACACAAAAATATCTTTCAAACTAGCAATCATAGTATCCAGTATTCAATTATAAAATGATCAGCCTCAATTTCTATTGGATTCTGTGGGCAAAAAAAAAAAAAAAAACCTAATGTGGATTCTGATTTAGATCTTATGAGGTGAAATTTATTTAATGTTCCTGGGAAATAATAAGGGATAATAAAGGTTTACAAATGGTGTGGCAAAGCTTTTTGTATATAATAGGGTTTCACTCTATAACTTTAAGATGAATAGGTGGCATAAAAGAACTTTTTGTTCTGGATTTTCTTTTTCTTTTTTTACCATTCCTTGTGTTTGTGAGTGTAACATCAACTTTATATCCTGGTCCTGGTGTCAAATTCCTTATGACAGGACATAAACAAGGAATCCAGAATTACACAAATTTTAACATGCAATTTCTAGAGCAGTACAAAGATGGCCTTGAAGAAAGTATACAACAACCATTAGTAAAACATGGCTTTAGCTCAGGAAAGAAACTCAGGGTTGCCCCATCTTGATTTTATTCAATATAAATTAGTTTTTAAAAGGACAAACACTGTCAGAGTTTCATGATTCTGTTATAAAATCTGCATCAATAGGGTCATAGTGTTTTGTCATGTCTGTTTCCTGACCTAGTCTACTTCAAATATGCCTGCAGTATTTTAATGCAAAGACTACAGGTAAAATGCAAAATCTTGGAAAATTCAATAGGAACTTTCAGCCTTCATGTATTTCTGAGTTCCTTAAAGTGAAGTCTCTGACTTTTTTGTATATATTTATTGTTAAGTATAATAACCAGAAGATCTGTTTGAATGTTTTGAATCTCTTCTTCCCAATCTTTGGAAGCTTAAATTGAGCTGCTGTTTAGGAGATAAGCTTGTTGTTTAATAAGTAATATTCTTATTCTAATTAACATCCCTAGTTTTTAAAAATGTCTGTCTCTAAGGTGCACACCAGTATATTTCTTTGCATTCACACGAATATCATGTGCAAAACAAACCAAATTAAGCTTTTGGTCTGATTTTTTTTCATTCTGTCTGCTGTTCCTCCATCTATGCTTTGAGAGTTGAACCAAATCTTCTGCCTCATTTTTTTTTTCCTACTGCTGCTACAGGTAGTTCTCACATAACATCCACTTCTTCAGTGACCATTCAAAATTATGATAGCATTGAATGAGGGAGACTTGTGATGGGTCCTCAGAGGTGAGGGTGTCACAGCCTCCCCATTGTCACAAGATGGTGATCTGGATGCTTGAAAAATGGCTTGCAATTCTGTCACAGCATCCTACGGTCAAATGATCACCATTTGCAACCTTCGTTGCCAGTTTCCAACAAATAAAGTCAATGGGGAAGCTGGCAAGAGATTACAAATATGATCACATGACCATAGGATCATAGGACACTTAGGATTCACCTAACAATAGCAACTGGGACTGCCA
The DNA here is from genome assembly GCF_001527695.2 of Protobothrops mucrosquamatus. Classification (NCBI taxonomy): domain Eukaryota; kingdom Metazoa; phylum Chordata; class Lepidosauria; order Squamata; family Viperidae; genus Protobothrops; species Protobothrops mucrosquamatus. The sequence continues at coordinate 524,238 of NW_015386425.1, forward strand.
TCACAGCCATTAGAAGCTGACATGTTCACAGGATGTCACTCATTACAACTACATTGCTTAGCGATGAGTTCCTGGTTCAAATTACTATTGATAAGCAAGGATTACCTATACTGCCATCACTATCAAAGCTTCTCTAATGTGCTATGGTAGTCAGTAAGACTTTGAAGCATGGTGCAAATGAAGTTATTTTTAGAAAAAAAAAACCAAAGTTTCCCTTGTAACATTAATTTGAAACATGAAATATTATAAATACTTTTTAACTAAAATCAATACCCCCAAATAATTAACAAAGACAACATGGAGTGATATGCTATATCATGGATGTCCAGTTAAGTTTGGTCTAATGGTTAAGGCATCAGGCTAGAAAGTGGAGGACTGTGAGTTCAAATCCCACCCTAGCTATAAAACCAACTGAGTGACTTTGGGCCAGTGACTCTCTCTCAGCCCAATTCACCCCAAAGGGCTGTTATTGTCCAGAAAATAGGAGGAGGAATATGTCTTGGATATGTTTACCAACTTGACTTATTTGTAAAAATAATAAAGGTGAGATACATACAAACAAACACTTTAAGACTTGTGGACTTCAACTCTCAGAATCCCCAGTCAGTATGGGAGTGGTAGGGTGATTTTTTTTGTATTTTTCTTACCTCAGAACATACACAACAGACAACTCTTCTGCTGCTATGTCTACAGCATTTTACAATATATTTTCTTTTCAGACTTTATTTCCATTGGTTATCAACTTTCCTTTCTTTCAGTATGTTCTGCTCTCTGCCTCGTTGTCCAATTCTGTTGTTTTGAGGGCTTTAATTATCTCTTTTTCTCTTCCTTGAAAAAATTATTATTCTTTTTAAATTCTTCTCCAGCTTTCTCCTCCACACTTGTGTCCAAGTTTGGCAAGGTATGATTCTGTCCCCAACCAATCACACATGTTTCTGTTTCCTGACTTTCTTTTGACCCCAGTGACTATGAATGTATTTCTAATAAGCTGCACTTTTAAACTTCTTAAATTGCTCCTTTAACCTTCCTAAATTGCATTCTTAACCTCCCTAAAATGGGTGTTGACCTTAACTGAAAATGAAACTAGTTGAGGTTTTCACCTCTGCCCTTTTGACCTTAACTGGCCATTTAGAGTGTTCAGTAAAATCCCCAAAATGGAGGAAGATTTGACAGACCTTCAGATCCCAGTCAGCTTCTAATAAGCAATCATTCTTTAAGGGTGTTGAAATCAAATAATAATTGCATATATTGAGATACATCCCAAATGAACTCCCTTTAAGAATTAATCAATTCCATCGGTTACTTGTGCCCTCTTATTTCTCCTTTCTTATATCTCAATACATTCCTGGCCATGACCTTTGCTCATCCCATTTTGCTATTTTTCATTGTCTGAAGTTCTCCCCTTTCAAAAGGATCTGTCAATTGTCTTCAATCTGGATTATAGTAGAGCTTCATGGAATCTGAAAATATTGATTCTAAAGAAACACATTTGTGTGTGTTACTTAAAAAAAAAAAAATCATTTGTCACCCAGAAGGATAAAACTCAAACTCATTTTTTTTCTTTGTGACCAATATAAAAAAGTATTTTTGATCACTTTCAATAGCACTATGTATAATATGAACAACAGAATAAAATATCAAAAGGAAACGAACATGACCTTGTTTTTCCTCTTTTAAAAAGTGTTCTTGTATCAACTAATAACTTTAATTCTTTGCTAAATAACAATAAACAATGTAGGAGGAGTGGAAAAGGTGCCAAATGTATCAGCAAGGTCCTATACTGTTCCAGACCACACATGCACACACACGAATAGTTTAAGGGCTTTATTTAAGCACCACCAGCCCCTAAAGTCATTCCCCCAAGTCCTTTGTACTCAACATGCCTGCAAACAGCCCCCCTCAAAATTCCAATAAAGCAAAGTCCAGCACGAAGTCAACCAAACAAAATACCAAATCCAAAGCCTAGGCACAAGTCCAAAAGCACAATATCCAAATCCAAGGTACCAATTCAGAGTCCACTCACAAATCCTAAGACTGAGCACAGAATCAAGAAACAAGACAGGAATCCAAGAAGCCAGAACACAGTCACAGCAGGAAATTGAACTGTTGTTTCCAACATCAGGCTGCTTAACTGGTCGGGCTAAGTAGGCCTGGGCCAGTGTAATTCATTAGAAGGAGAGAGGCTGCCTCTTCACAAGTAGCTTCACTGACCTGACCAATGGTTATTGTTATTAATAATAATGGTAGTAGCTAAGTCAGGAATAGAAAAATGTTTAGAAGAACTTTGTTGAGTTATCAGCAGAGCCAAGAGATTGCCCAGAATCTGCAGACATGCTTAAACAAGGTGCTAACAAGATAAGTAAAAGTATTAATAAAGAATGCTGTTGCAAGGAGTTTAATACAGGAGAAAGAATTAAAGTAGCTAGCACTGGAAATCAAGTTCTTCTAGATAAAAAAAGGAAAGAAAATATCAGAATGGAAATAAATATGAAAGTTCTTTGCATTGGAGAAAACCCAGTTCTTTCAGACATGGTTTCATTTAATGCAGAGGTCTCCAACCTATGGGCTGCAGCCCATTACCAGGCTGCCCCTTTGCACCAGCTGCGAGCCTCGCGTCAGCACTAGTTGAGCCATGAACCATGAGCCACAAGCTGCAAGCCAGCACCAGCCAAGCCTCAAATTGTGAGCTTCCTACTGGCACTAATTGAGCCGCAAGCCACGAGCCACAAGCCATGCACCAGCACCAGCCAAGCTGCAAGTCATGAGCATTGCACTGGTGTTAGTTGAGCCACGCACTGCACATCGGTGCTAGCCGAGTTGCAAGCCGCAAGCCTTGTGGCAGCATTAGCCAAGCCGCGACCCTCGTGCCAGTGCTAGCCGAGCCTCACACCAGCATTAGCTGAGCCACAAACCTCGCGCCGGTGCTAGCAGCCCCATTTTTGGAGCGTGAATGTTCGCAGCCCTGTTTGCGCGCACACCTGTGCAGCCACATTAGCGTTTATGTGCATGTACACATAAAGGTGCCTGTCCCTCCCTTTTCCACTGGGCCACCAACATAGAAAGGGTTTAATGTGTAGCTTATAAGCTGCTTATAGTAATAACAACAGCACTTAGACTTATATACTGCTTCATAGTGCTTTACAGCCCTCTCTAAGCAGTTTACAGAGTCGGCATATCACCCCCAACAATCTGGGACCTCATTTTACTGACCTCCTAAGGATGGAAGGCTGAGTCAATCTTGACCCTAACCCTAACTCAAATAACCAATAAATAACCAATACCACATCAACACAAATGTGGTACAAATGAACTTCTCTAAGGTATTAATTTTTCTACTTAAATAAGTGGAAAATGGATGGGTCTATTTTTGTTCTTTTAATTTTTGCACTTTTTAGTCATAAATCTCTTCCATTCTGTTTCTATATTAATCACACTGAAAATGCATATATATTAATATTCATATATAAATAAAATTGTCCAAGTGCATACTTTCCAAGATTAACAGCTAAAATTGCACATTTAGAAAAGCAAACACATTAATAAGATAAATTGTATAGTCCTTGCCATGTTTGTATAGTCTTTGCCATTCTTGCCATGTTTCTCTATTCAGCAATTTATTTGTAGGTTAAGGGCACAGCGAGCTAACTGACATGAGATGCCAAAACACTGAGCAGAATTTTAGTTCCTATAAAGCCCTAGTGCTTAATATTATCCCTATTAATGTGCTAGCCTAAACTGACCAGAGAAATATATTCAGAAAATGACATTTAATAACTGGATTAAAATGACATTTAATAATTAGATTATGCATAATTTGCTTTATATTTTAGGTATATCCATAAATACCTGTATTAATATTTTTTCCTTTCCCAGAGTTATCAAGTTTCTGAATTATAATAGTCACCATGGGAAACTGTCTTTTTTTACTTATGATTGGCAGCTTTCTACTTCTCTGTGTTCATGCTTATCTGGCTAGGAAATGAGGTGAGTATTCCCCCCCCCCAAATCAGAAATAACTCAGCTTGATTTCCATATCATTCAGCCTGGAAATTACCCATGTTCCTACTCTTTTGTCAGCCCACTTGCTTCTCTAGATAGCCCATCCCAGCCTTATTGGATATACAATTTTCAAATCTACCTAATCACTTATCCTCTAAGTTATCTAAACTTCTGTCAGGCCCAAGGAACCAAGAATGACATGAGAAGTTGCTTCAAAATAGTTTATCGTTGCAGAATAATCTATTGTTGCACAGCTATTAGAAATAATCTGTGAACATTTGGGGGGGGGGGTACCAAAGATTCCAGAGAGACAGAAAGAGAGAGAGAGACAGAGAGGGAGAGAGGGAGACAAAGAAAGAAAAAGACAGAGACACACACAGAGAGAGAGACTGTTATTTTTTTATTTATTTTTTTATTTTGTCTTATAAGAAAGACAGTTTGGTGTAGTAGTTGAAAAGTGGGGACAAGAGCATCTTGAATTCTACAAAATAAATATGGGATATAAATCTAATATATATGAAATAATGGAAATATGAGAAAACAGGAAAACTGAGGCAGGTCATCTTCCCAGGTCTTCTATTGAGATTTGCTCTTTGAGCTCTAAAGAGATATGAGCCATTCCCAGTATTTGAGACTATATAAAAATAAAATGAGGGAAAATTTTAATATTTAAAGTTTTTTTTTAAATTAAAAGGTTCTAAATTTGATGGTCCCTTTAAGTTGGTTGGGCCAGGCCAGCCTTCCTGCCTATCCTCCCATTTCCTTGTTAACAAAATATTGTGTGGATTGTGCTTGCTGAGAAGGTCAACCATGTCCTCTTTGGGGATGTCCTCTATTTATGTTGCCTTTCCTTTCTGCCCAATTTCTAATTGAATAGATACAGGATCACCTCAATTTCTTCTACCCCTGCCCCTAAATTTTGTTACTGCTTCTGAAAACTCTGATATTCTGCCATGTTACAACTATCTTCCTCTATGTGCATGGAAGTTGACTAGCATAGGGAGTCAAACTCTTCAATACTATTTTCCTCATTAGCGTATAAGATTTGTGATATTAATTTTGAACTCAGTCTGACATCAATACCAGCCTAATTATCCTCAGTATAGGTATTAGAAGGAATCCTCATTTTTGCAACCTGCAGCCCACCTAGTTACTAGGTTTAAAACATCTTCTCAAAACAAGAAAAAAAATTAGGATTCTTACACGGGCTTTTGAAATTACTTATCTTGAAATACTTATCCAATTAAATTGACAAGCATTCTCTTCACTCTGTATTCAATCAGTTCCAACTGTCATTAGGAATCATGACAGGCTGGAATTTACCAGTCTGTCAAGACTGAAATGATTTGCAGCTCAGAAAGAATCTACTTTATACTTACTATATATTACAGGCAAAATGTGCTTGAAAGAATAGATGCCTTGTGCATTGTTCATATTAGGAAACTGCATTATACTGAGTCAGACTCACTGGTTCATTCAGGTAAGGCCAGGAAAATCTGCTACTTGAGACATATACACCTAATTAGTATACTTGTTTACTTAAAACCAATCGTGTTATTTTAGCACCATAGCGAAATAAATAAATAAAAACTGTCCTCGGCACAAAAAGGGAGGAGGATTAAATGTAGATTTAGTCAAACTGAGTAGGATCTCTAATATGAATTGATTCCAGTACATCTGTTCTAAGTACCGTATATACTCGAGTATAAGTCGACCCGAGTATAAGCCGAGGGACCGATTTTCCCACAGAGAACTGGGAAAAATTGGTGACCCGCGCATAAGCCGAGGGGGCATTTTGGCTGTTCCTCCCTGGCCGCCTCGGCCCCCCCGGCCCTGTCAGTGAGCGCCCAGCAGGGTGCAGCGTCGCCAGGCCTCCCCCCTTTGCGCGAGGCTTCTGGCATTCCCCCTCGCGCTTGGCTACGGCTCGCCGCTTGCTCCCCCTCCCCTGGCGCTGCGCTGCGCCTGCTTGCCTGGCGGCGGCGTCCGCAGCAGCAATGAGCTGGGCAAGCAGGCGGAGCGCAGCGCCGGGGGG
>NW_015386425.1:530281-599037 GCF_001527695.2 Protobothrops mucrosquamatus
TCCCCCCGCCACCACCACGCCACCGCCCCCGCCGCCGCTGACTCGAGTATAAGCCGAGGGGGGCATTTTTCAGCCCCAAAAATGGGCTGAAAACCCAGCTTATACTCGAGTATATACGGTAATAAGGAAACCAGGAATCAAGAGAATGTAGTTCTTTTGCTAATACCAAAACCTGGTACTTGAAATAGTGATCTTACTCTGCAACACATAAGACTAAAAAAGGAAGGAAGGAAGGAAGGAAGGAAGGAAGGAAGGAAGGAAGGAAGGAAGGAAGGAAGGAAGGAAGGAAGGAAGGAAGGAAGGAAGGAAGGAAGGAAAGATCACTTACTTAGAATGTTGCTGACTCCTCCATTCCAACTTCCCCTCCCTACTTTCTCCAAGGCATATGAGTCAGGACATTAAGGTGATGGAAAGAAAGCTAAAACCCATTCTTTACATCCTTCCCCCATCTTGCTAGAAATGTTCCTTGTGTTAACAACAGCATAATAATCTTTGTTTAAATGCTGCTGTTTCCATGCTTATTGGTGCTTATTGGATGATCATGGGATGCTGTGACAGAAAAAGTACACCTGCAGAAATATACAAGATCTCCATCTGTAGTGTCCTGAGCCTGCAGTAGCAGGCTCAGGACGTTGTCATGGTAACGGGCTGTTGCAAAGCTGCCCGGGACCAGACAAAGTGGCGCCAGCCTGCACACATGCGCGAGGCACAAAGCGCGCCATTTTCTTGTATCCTTTTTACCCGGGGATTCTGGCTATTAAAGGAAGAGAGAGGCCTGCGAGCCTCTGAGTTGTGACTGAGTAATCAGGAGGAGAATAAAGAACTTGTTGCTGACAGTATGTGTGCCATTCTTTCGCCACTAAGACGAGGACTTAACACCATCCATCTTGTGCATCCAAGAAAGCAAGCCATTTTTTTTCTTTAATGAAAATGAACACTTACCAACTAAAGTCCATCTTAACCTGCTGTCAGCACCTTCTATTATCATTAGAACAGTGAGGTGATCATTGAACTGGCCTACTTCCTTACAGGAAAAATCCTATGAACATTAAATTAGCTTGCATTCTTTCCTCCACATCAACTTAATAGGGTTATGAATCAGACTGAATTATTTACATTAATGGGTTTTATGGCAAATCACCATCCCTTTTCTTTCTTCTTTTTTCTGATTGCAACTTTGCCAAATATCACCTTCTTGGTTTGTGTTCTGGCTTCAGAGAAGCATGTATTTCTGAAAAAGGAGAGATTCTAGATTGCCAAGCCATTTAAGAGGTAAAACAATGAAAATGGTTGTGAATATCAGCCAAATTTTCCCAGGGCATTAACCAGGACAAACCATCTTTTTGACATGTACTGTTTAGTAATACTGTATAAATGTTTGTAAAAATATTTACATTTTTAAACACTGTCTTTATTTCTCGGAGTGAATTGACATCAAATTTCAGACTGAAGCTTTCAAATGGATACTCATTCTGATGACACAAATGGATGGCAACTAGTGACATAAAATGCAATTTAAGCCAGCGTGCCAAAAAGTAATTGGTGGCAGCATTCCAAAAATAATTAAATTGGATGAATAGCTTTTAATAAGGTTTTTACTCAGTAATTCAGATCCCACACTTCTTTTCCCCTTTTAGTTAGCAACAGAATTTCTCCCCAAAGAATTAGTGAAACAGACAAGATAAAACAATATAAATGGAACACAGTAAGATTTCTATTAAGTGATATGAATCCAAAAACTTTGTCCAGTAATCTCATTCCTTTTGTCAATGTGTTTTAAACAGAGCAATCCTCAACATGGTCTTTAACCCAGTTAAGCCAAAATAATTGTATATGAGTCTAAGTAGCATGCATACATGCGACTATAACTTTAGTGCAATATAGGATGTGTGTGTGCATGTACATGTCTGTGTGTGTGATCATATTACCACCTGTCTAGAAAAAATGTGAGGGAGAATGATATTTCAAATAAACTCTAGCAGGCATAGAATGGAGAGAAAAAATCAAAGACACACTACAACAACATCAAATAACAGTGATTGAGACTGCCAGAAGAGCAAGAACCAGAACTTTGTATGTCTTTTGACGCCTGAAGCAGTAAAAGAGGAGGAGGAGGGGGGAAGGAGGAGGAGGAAAAGGAGAAGGAGAAGACGAGAAGGAGAAAAGTCTTTGGCCTGGATGAAGATGAAGGTTCACTTTTTTATGTTTCATTTTATATATCACCCAGAGTCTGGGGCAGTATATAAATATTGTGAAATAAATGAACAAACATCTTCCTTGATTAAAAGATCAGATAAAATGTATATTTGGAAACAAGTAAAAAAAGAATGCTAAAAAGTTAATATTAGGGGCAAATATTTACAATTAAAATTGTAACAAATTACATATAAAACCATCTACCCATCTCCAACTTTATTAGAGGAGCTACACTGAAGACAATAGTAGTGGAAGTTCTAATTGATTTGTTTAAAAAGAGAAAGAAAATGGAAGGTACTGAATAATATGTAGAAGTATGAAAGATGAACCAAACCAGATTCACACTGATCTCTGTTCCTGAGATTAAACCAGACAAAAAGTATAAAGGATCTAGAGTCTAGACCATAACCTTGTTCTTACCTCATCAAATCTGGTGAAGATGAACTATAACTTGGGTTTCTTCAGTCCTTCCTGACTACATCTAAGTAATTATATCATGGGACCTATATGAAGTCATTTACTGGACCATTATATTATAGTACAATTGACAAGTAATCTTCTTTGGGGAAAGGGGGAATGGAAGAATAGAAACAAGTAAGTTTGGATTCATTGTAAATGTTTGTGATTTTGCCTCCTCCTAAAGTTCACATATTCATTTGTACAATTGTTATTTTATTCAGTTGTTATCGTGAGACTGTCAAAACAATTGCAAATTATGAACTGTGATATGAATCGTTCATTATGTGACTCCTGACTAAATAAAAGAAAGTCTCATCAATGAGGAAGAAAAACAGCAATAACAATGCCAAACATGTCACAAAGTAAGTTATGACCAATTTATACAAAGTATTTCTATCTGAATTTCATTTTGACAATGCAATAGACCAGTGACGTGAATGTATTTTGCCTGCACAAGATCCTGATATAATTTCATAATTTAATCAAATAAAATGAAGAAAAGTTCTGTATTAAGCAAATAGAGAATAGCTATCAAGTATCTATTCAAACTAAGAACATTAGTTATCCTACATGGTATAATATGGATTCCTACAATATGAGTTAAAATGGTTTTAACAAGGTAACTGATTCTGATTAATGCAAATCAGTGGATCAATTAATTTTTATTAACAAAACTACCAGGCAACTCAAGTACAGTCTCATTCTGCTCTAACAGTTTTTCCCACTGTCATCTTCTACTTTTTTAAATTTACAGCCAAGCATTATATTATCATTGTTAATTATTTTTGTCTTAACTGTAGGCTCTACCTTGTGATTTTATCTCTTTTACTTTACCTTAAACTAGCTAGTAATACTGGGCTGAAATCCAATGAGAATCTCAATATAAAGTAAACAGCTATTTAGTTTGCAGTAAAGTATTTTCTCATAAATCAAACAAACATATATCTGTCTTAATTCTTATCATCATACAGAAATAAAGCCATGAACTTATTGGTGTTCTGATTTTATGTCTTCCCCTCATCTCATTTTCCTTCTTAAAATATATTGACTGTCTTCTATGTAAACAGGGTATTTTGATGTAGGAGAATCAAGCATTTGTCAGGCAAGATTTTCAGCTAGAAAGCTATTTTAGTGAGGTAAAAGATTGAAGAAAACAAATAAGCTAATGGGTGACAGTTCATGCCAGCTGAGCGAGCAGGAGCTCCATGTTCATATTCCTAGGTGGGCTTCTGCCCTCAGGCTAAACTACCTGAGGTTTGTTTTCTTTTGCAGATAAAAGAGAAGCAAACAACTGTCTATTCACCCCATTTGAATAAAATGTGTCATTTCTGTTTGATGCACCAGGAGCCAAAAACAGCTGTTTCCAAAATGAGAAGTTCTCGCCAAAGATGAGAAATAGAAATTTTTTCTCTTTTGCTTTGAAAGCGTTCAATAAAGAGAAACAATAGGCCAAAACCCAATTAACTTCTTTTTATACGAAGGGAAGGACATTTATAGTATGAAATCATATTTAATTGTCTACTGCAAGATTTTGCCCATCTTACACTGGATCTTGTGAAGTTCCTCTGGAGACCAGAACATATCTGGTATGGCAAATCCAAAGAAATGTATCCAGTAAAAAGATTTTAAAAGTAGAAAGGAAGATACTGTTATAATATATACTGAGGAAATAGTTATCTCATTACTAAATTATCTCATTGCCACATGGAAAAGATATTTATTTTTCTTATCAATGCAATCTGCAGAATAAAGAAAGATGCTTTTTCCTTTAGATGAGTCACAGGACTTTTACTTGTTATCTGACTGTTCATCTGTGGAAACCTCAACCGTTCTTCAATAACAAACATTCCTAAAAAGTATTAAAAGTATTTGGTCTCCCATATCTTCTTTTCCTTAGCAATTTCTTCTCCAGAAAGTAGGGAACTATTAAACAGCAAGGAACAGAGCTACTGAGAATCTGTGTAGAGAAGTACCGTACTACTTTGTCACAATAGAAATGTCAACCCAAAGCAGAATGCTACAAATCTATCCTGACCTTGAAATATAACCAATTTCAAGGGGAAACAACATTGAGCAAATGTGGTGCTAAGGATAGAAAAAATTGTACTTGCTTTAATCCAAATTACTTTCATATGTTCTTATTCCTAAATCCATAATATGTGTTTTATTTTAATACTAGCTGTACCTGGCCATGCGTTGCTCTGGCTCAGTCTGGTAAAAGCGTGTGTTGCTTTTACGTCCAACAGATGGCGCTGTTTTTCAAAAAAGCATGTTTTTACCTGTCACAGGTGTGACATCTATATAATATAGGTATATATAAACACGCGCATATTCGAATGCAACGTTGTGTCAAAATTTCAAAGCAATCGGTGAAGAACTTTCAGAGATTTACATTTTTATTTATATAGATGTAGACATGTTGGTACATTTTAAAGCCAAACATTGCATTACAGAATTCATAAATAGGAAATATGCCTGTATTCTGATCCTCAGTTCAAGAAATGTAAGTTAAGTTTACTATTGCACGTATGATCCTCACTACATGACATTTATCACTAATTTATATACAATGGAAATATGCATAAGATAAACAGCCCAGATTAGAGCTGAGGTGCTAGCCTCTTGAAAAGTTTGAGCCCAGATTCTATAAATTGGAACAAAATGACAAGACAGAGACTATTCACATAAGTGATTTACAATATTTTCAAATGTCATCCAACTGTCTAACCTCTTCATTATACAGATAGTACTCAACATACAACCACAATTGAGCCCAAAATTTATGTTGCTAAGTGAAACATTTGTTAAGTGATTTTCACCACATTTTACAACCTTTCTTGCCACAGTTGTTAAGTTAGCAACTTAACTGTTAAATTAATCTGGTTTCCCCACTGACTTTGCTTATCAGAAGATTGCAAAAAGTGATCACATGACCCCGGGACACTGCAACTGTCATAAATAAGATTCAGTTGCCAGAAGTCTGAATTTTGATCACATGATCATGGGGATGCTGCAGCCGTCATAAGTGTGAAAAACGATCATAAGTCACTTTTTTCAGTGCCGTTGTAACTTCAAATGGTCACTAAACAAACTGTTGTAAGTCAAGGACTACCTGTAACCTAGAACCATCTAATTAAACTGGTGAAACTAAATCCACATAGAAGGGGCTCTCTGTATGTATCTCTTTTTTTTTGGCCTTATAAAACAGAGTTTCTCCATGGAAGGCAGATCTTGAATGATCTCGAGTTTCCTTTTAAAGAATGAATTCTTTGCATGTAGGTCCATTTCTTGTGCACATTATATACATGGCTACTAGGAGATATGACTGGCATGCACATCAGCATACTCTTCTAAAATTCAAGAATCAATCCATTTGCATGTTCTTCATGTCAAGCTTAGCAGCCACTTAAACATCTTCATCCTGATTCGCATAGCAAAGTTTTCAGGTATGAACAAACAGGACTGTTTCCAATAATTAATTTGAAATGGAAATGATTTAATTTAAACTGAATTACTACATTTCAACTGAAATAAGCAAAACAACCTTTATTCTGTCTATCCTTTATATTTCCTCCCAAGATATTTTACTTTTGAAACAACTGTAAGTGCAAAATGCTGCCAAGGGAAGACAAATATATTTAAATTTTCCAAGTGTTGAATTTTGTCATGTTCTCACTCAGAAAGGAAGACTCAGAACCTCAAATGAACTGACACAGGTTTTAAACCCCAGTCAGTGTATTTATTGTAACTGAATATTATCTAGCAAACATTAAAAAAAGTAAGTGTGCTCTTCTATTAATAATTGTATCTTCTAACCATGTGCTAGTCTGCTCTAATCCCTTCATGGTTCTAAATGAAATATACTATGTACCCATGGATGTCATTTAAAAAAAAAAAAAATAGAGACAAAGCAGACAAACACACACAAACCTGCATGCCTTTTTGACTGAACATCAAGCTAAAAGCATCTATTTACTTAGGGATTCAAGCATTTTATAGGGTGCCATGTACTTCTACAACTGGGATTAGGCAATAACTTACAATATCTGGGCAGTCATGGATGGAAATGTCAAGATAAATAACAAATGAATAAGATCCTGCAGTGTACAATATCCCCAAGAAATGCTGGGCATGGCAACTAAGTAAGCCTCTACTACTTGGTCCAGCATAGTAAATGGCTTGTTTCCAGTAGAAAATTGCCACCTGCTGTTCTCAGTGAGAGCGAAGGGAGGAGGTCAAGGGGAGACTTCCAGAAAGAAAGCAGGAAAGAAGCAGCCAACACTGTTCTTTGTGCTGCGTCTTTTCAGCTGGGCAACAGATGGTAAAAATTTACAGAAGCAACTTTTAAGCAGAGAGCACATATATTTGACAAATGTGCTCCTTTGTCAAAGAATGGTGTAATACAAGTTTTGCAACACTTAACCTTGCTTTTTTAAATTGGGCCGCTACTGATAACAGCCTTGATAGCTTTTTCAGTCATATAAAATAGCAATCACTGTGCCAGCTCAGCTTCTAGCAAAAGGCGAGGGGCTGATGCAATAATAATAATAATAATAATAATAATAATAATAATAATAATAATAATAATAATAATAATAATAATAATAATAATAATAATAATAATAATAATAATAATAATAATAATAATATGCATTTGCGCTTGCATTTGCAATGATACATTTTAGCAAGATTCATATAAAATACAGGAACAATATTATGCAATGGGAAAAACATTCCTCCATTTCACATTCACCCTTAGACAAACAACATAGCAATAGCAAATATTCCTTTTTATAGCAAAAAAATCGCTACAGTCTAGTTAGGTCCAGAATAGAAATAACAATCATACAGCCTTAACATCAGTGTTATGATATCTCTGTAATATAATGATATTTTTGAAGATAACTATTTAATACTCTTTTGAGGTCACTAGCATTTGTTTTAAGTAACTTAGGATTCCACCCAAAATGGCAGATTTGACTCTAGATAGGACTTTGTCTAATATTTTCAATTCAAGGATACAACTTAGCTGAAACAATAACTGCAATATGTAAGACAGATGGATAAACTCATTCAGGATATCTCCTGGTTTCCAGAAATGTTTTTTTAAAAGGAGGAAATGAAGCTGTAGAGAACAGCCTGATAGGACAGAGCATGCCAAGTGTCTCACTGAGCGTTGAGATGAAAAGAAATGAAAATTGATAGCACTTCAATTTCCAGTACTGCTTCCACTCCCCAGTCCCCTTACAAAACAATTTGAAATCAATTTACAATCCATTTCATTTCTGCCAAACTGAGTACATAGAGAACAGGAAACCCCATGACCCAATCAACACTCATCCTCCAACTGATTAATAGAAAAATCAAAAAAATGTCATCCAATTAGTGTCCTGCCCCTGAAGCAATTGCAAGTGCTAGAAGAGCAAAAATCTCATCCACTCTTCCACCCAGATCTTCCTACGTTGAGGAGAACATCTGTCTGCAAGTATGCAAAAAACCCTGTGTGGTTGCTATAAGGACTAGCTTCCTGGCTGCCAAATCAGCCTGTTTCTGTGGCATTTAAAAGTCCAAGTGAATTGCAGCACAATTTGAATGGTACGATATTTACACACTTCCCAATAGCTTTAGCCACAATTTCATGTTGCTAAGATGGATCATGGAGTGGGGGTGGGGGGTGAGGAACAAATTCTAAACAATGCACACTGATTTGTTTAGCATATTATAGCTCTACATGTGGGATAAGAGACTGAAATGGCTGACTTGGAGAAGCCATAAGATGGAATAAGTAATGGAAGGTAAACACAAATTCTATACCAATTCAAAGTAAAAGACCATTTTTAGGGCAAACTCATATATTATCTGAATATAGCCAAAAATAAATTGATTCAGCTGCCAGATGCAGCCCAAACTGTGAGATCGTATAGTTACCTATTATTACACTGAATACAGTATACAGTATGTTAATATGTTACTATATAATTTTATGCCGCATAAAGAGTTAGGATTTGAAGGTGTGAATATGTCATTCATGAAAGATGGCGTATTTGATACTGACTCAAAATAGGCAATAAAAGAAAAAGGGTTTGTAGATGTTCTCTTACTGTATCTGGAAAAGTACCATAAGAAAGACCTGTCAATTACAGGTAGTCCTCAACTTACAACCATTCATTTAGTGACTGTTTGAAGTTACAATGGCACTAAAAAAAAGTGAGTTTTACACTTACAACTATTGCAGCCTCCCCATGGTCATGTAATCAAAAGCAACGTGCTCATATTTATGACGGTTGCAGTGTTTTCGGGTTATATGATTGCCTTTTGTGACTTTCTGACAAGCAAAGTCAATGGGGGAAGCCAGATTCACTTAACAACAGTGTTACTAACTCAACAATTACAGTGGTTCACTTAACAACTGTGGCAAGAAGGATCATAAAAAGGGGACAAAACTTAGCACGTGGTTCGTAAGTCATGGACTACTTGTACAAAAATAAATAGGTTCCAAAACAAGAGATTATTCCTATGAAAACTGAGTGGGATGATGATGTGCCTATACGAAATGGGAAAATTCCAAGGGACTTAAGAATGTCATACTGGGAGAAGTCAGGTTTAGTAAGAAATTACATCAATGGATTGGAACTGTAGTTCTCAGCATCATCACATAAGATAAAATACCATTCAGAATATCTCATTTCTAGAACTTGAACCTAGCTGGCCCAGGGTGACTTTCACCTGGGTTGGCCAGTAAATATGTCTGTGAATTGTGCTTTTAGTTCAGAATGTGAATAGATGCAATTGTAAACTTACATGTATTTCTATATGACCAGAATCAGAATAAATTAGTAGCACTAGAGGTATTTGTCTAACAGATCACCATGTGACGTGATAAGCTCAGAGCCAGTCACAAAGTGTAGCAAGAACCTGACAAAAAAAGGGGGGTAGAATCAAGATCACGTGAAGTATTAATACCACTTTACAATGCCTTGGTAAGGCCACACTTGGAATACTGCATCCAGTTTTGGTCACCACGATGTTGAGACTCTAGAAAGAGTGCAGAGAAGAGCAACAAAGATGATTAGGGGGCTGGAGGCTAAAACATATAAGGAACAGTTGCTGGAATTTGGTATGTCTAGTTTAATGAAAAGAAGGATGAGGGGGGACATGATAGCAGTGTTCCAATATCTCAGAGGCTGCCACAAAGAAGAGGGTGTCAAGCTATTCTCCAAGGCGCCTGAAGGCAGGACGAGAAGCAACGGGTGGAAACTGATCAAGGAGAGAAGCAACTTAGAACTAAGGAGAAACTTCCTGACAGTTAGAACAATTAACCAATGGAACAATCTACCTCCGGAAGCGGTGAATGCTCCAACACTGGAAGTTTTTAGGAAGAGACTACACAGCCATTTGTCTGAAATGGTGTAGAGTTTCCTGCCTGAGCAAGGGGTTGGAGTAGATGACCTCCAAGGTCCCTTCCAACTTTATTATTATTATTATTATTATTATTATTATTATTATTATTATTATTATTATTATTATTATTATTATTATTATTATTATTATTATTATTATTATATTCCAAAGGAATGCAGTGGGGTGGGGTAGAAAAGGCTATACTGTAGAATTGTAAGCTGCACTCAGATTTATTGAGTATAGAAAAGTTTATCCATCCAATTTTCCACAATACCTGTATTATCCTTATCTCCCAATTTTTCACTTAGTACAGCTGTGTGGTGCACAATTGGAAATGTAATTGGTGCCTCTGGAAAATTAAGGTTAGATTTCTCTCTGGGAGTTTCTTGCTAAGAGCAAGGTGTCTGCTATTTCATATAACATGGCTTGCGATGGCTTGACATTTGTCCCTGTCATTTGTGTGGAAGTACGGAATAACAGCATGGACAGTCCATAGTCTTCCACAGTGTCAAGTTTTCCAATTTGTCTTCCACAGTGCCAAGTGACATAAAATTACTCTGACCTGAGAAACCTTCTAGCTGATTAAGAAAAAATGGTCTTTTCCAGAAGTTTCCCCCTGAGGTTTGTTTGCATCTGTATACTTTTGACTCCGGTAGATATTGTAAAACAGTGTCTCTGCTTTATTTGTTTGTTTTTTTAAAGAAATCATATATTGGGGAAATAAAAACTAAGATAATATATTTGATTAAAATACCATCTTTAATTCAAATGATTTTGAAAAATGCTCCTTCTGAAATCGGGTCAGAAAATCTGAGGGTGGCCTACATCTTCCCCAAAATATTAATTGGCAGCACATCACGGCTTGTCAAGATCACACATAGTCCTGGGTCCAAAGAGGTGATTCCCCCCCCCTTAAGTGCTTTAAATGATCATTAAAGATACACACTCTATTAGATGTTCTACCTGCACAATGTTAGAAGGGGAAAAAAAAACACATTCTGTTGATAAATCATGGTAGCCTGCAAAGGAACGCCTGATGGCCAATCAGCTGTTCATCAGCTAGTAGAATAGCAGCAGCAGCAAAGCTTGGAGGCACTCAACAGTGCATCTTTCAGTGGTAGTAATAAATTTATTACTTTTTAAAATAACCCTGCAGGCCACACAAGGCAGTTTGATGGGCGATTTGCAAGCTGTGGGCCATATGTTGCCCATACCTGCTCTATACGCATGATGCCTAACAACTGGATGAAACCAAAGAATAGCAATAGAAATACCACTTAGACTTCTGTACCACTTCATAGTGCTCTACACCCCTCTCTAAGGGGTTTACAAAGTCAACATATTGCCCCGAACAATCTGGGTCCTCATTTTACTAACCTTGGAGGGATGGAAGGATGAGTCAATCTCGAGCCCATAATAATTAATAACAATAACAATAAAGTTGGAAGGGATCTTGGAAGTCATCTAGTCCTACCCCCTGCTCAAGCAGGAAACCCTATACCTTTCACACAAATGGCTATCCAGTCTCTTTTTAAAAAATTCCAGTGTTGGAGCATTCACAGCTTCTGGAGGCAGGTTGTTCCACTGATTAATTGTTCTAACTGTCAGGAAGTTTCTCCTTATTTCTAAGTTTCTTCTCTCCTTGATTAGTCTCCATCCGTTGCTTCTTGTCCTGCCTTCAGGCGCTTTGGAGAATAGCATGTCACCCCTCATCCTTCTCTTCATTAAACTATACATACCCAATTCCAGCAACCATTCCATATGTTTTAGCCTCCAGTCCCCTAACCATCTTTGTTGCTCTTTTTTACATCATGGTGACCAAAACTGGATGCAGTATTCCAAGTGTGGCCTTACCAAGGCATTGTAAAGTGGTATTAACACTTCACGTGATCTTGATTCTATCCCTCTGTTAATGCAGCCTAGCACTGTGTTGGCTTTTTTGGCAGCTGCAGCACATGGCCGGCTCATATTTAAGTGATTGTCCAGTCAGGAAGAAGATTGTCTTTTGACTTGCCCTTTACATTTTACATTGTACATAGTCATGCAGTCCGTGTATTTTCTGCACTGTTTTTTTCATTCTGTTCAGAAAAACTAAGGCTTTCAATTAAAAAAAAAACAGTTTCTATTCCAACAATACTAAATATATATGGGTCAGGTTTGAACTCTTAGATTTTTGATGTTCTCCAAGCTTGTCTGGAAGTTGAGTCATGGCAAACTGGAATTCTTTTCTTTTTTTGGGGTTATCCAAAGTTGGCTGTTTTCTTGCAGACATTTCACTACCCAGCTAGGTAACATCATCAGTGCACCTGTGCATCTAACTCAGAGAACAATGTTTCTATTGTTTTATAGCTGGTAGGCCTGTTTCACTTCTTACATTTATAAAGTTTTGTCCGTTTTTATTCACTAAAGTCAGTTTAGATATTCTGCTCTATCTTTGTTTGGCAAATCATTTGAAGAATGTACACACCACAAACACATGCTTAGACAAAGAAATGAAACAAAATAAAACTACAGGATATCTGGAGAATAGGGACAGCAGCAAAGGGTTTTTGATGAATGAAAGGCAATGTAAAGCTTGCATGTTTCAGTGTCATTTTAAACTAAAGTCAAAGTCAAATGATACTGGACCGGAACAGATAATAGATGAGATGCAAATGCTGTCATAGAGAAGAAACTTGAACATCTAACATTTGCCAAGCAAATTAGATAGTATCTGATCAAATTAAAATTATAGGTAATTTGGGTCCAATTGAGTTGAGTCCCTTTTTAGTTGTAATCATTATTGCGTTTGGTCACCATTTTATATTCTGCATTTCATACTTATATATTGTGTGTGTTCTAATGTTATGTGGGTTTGGTTTAGTTTTTTTTTTCCCTGGTTATACTGTATATATCCAGAATCAAACTGTTTTGAGTTTGTCATAAATTGGTATAGTTTGCGTCCACAATCCACTGAGAAGTATTTCTTAGTTAATCTCACTTTGTATTTAAATGTGTATTATTAAACTTGCTTCTGATAAATATTTAGAGAATTGATTTTTGCTGTTTGTTTCCTTTCTAGTTGACTTATTAGATTGACGCAGAAATGACAATTATAGAAACTCTTTCAAAAGTATAAAAGAGAAAAAGCTCTTTTTATTTTCTGACAACAAAGCATATCATTGAGAGGAGAGGCATTTATGATGCAGAACCTATCTGGGACTAGAGCGAAAATCATAGGGATTAATTAAAAATGGAATTATCTATATTTTAAACACAAAGTACTACTAAATTGAAACTCCAGAGAAATATCTACAGTAGAGATATTTCGCCTCTTTATTAAAAGACCATCTTTAGCAATAAAGTTTTAAATCATGGCTGTGCAAAATTCAGTATAAAGACTATTTCCACATGAAACCAACTTTGACTTTCTGAATTGAAACAATAATTTGGATCAATTTGTTAAATCAAAGTGGGTTTGAATTCAGTTTGGAAAAGTTTTTTTTAAAAAAAATCAATTCAGAAAATTAAATTGAACTTGAATTGAAATTGTATACCAAGTCAACATGATTTACTAAATCAAACTAACAATAAACTAAAAAGTTGAA
This sequence comes from Protobothrops mucrosquamatus, assembly GCF_001527695.2. Lineage (NCBI taxonomy): Eukaryota > Metazoa > Chordata > Lepidosauria > Squamata > Viperidae > Protobothrops > Protobothrops mucrosquamatus. The sequence goes on from NW_015386425.1 coordinate 543,925, forward strand.
TTGGGCCTAATCAATTATTTAAATTGAACTGATGATTCAAATCCGACCATACTTGTGCACCAAATGTTTGTCCTTAATATTTAAATCAGTCGATCAATCAATCAATCAATCAATCAATCAGTCCCAGGAATTCATGAGCATCCACAAGGTGGGCAGAGCAAATAACAAAACAAGCAACACAGTGTTGCAATCCAAACCTCATCCCTTGTACAGGTATTATGATCTTGCAAGTGTGTATATATGTAAGGTACAGAGTTAGCATCTCAGTGATGTGATACTCATTCTGAAATCTATTTGTTAGATTATACAAATAGCTCTGGCTAAACAGAGGGACCTACCCTTGTCAGCAGAGTTAGTGATGGCAAATTAGAAACTAACTATTAAATCATAAAACTAATCACACCACCAAGTGGTCCACTACTAAAATAACAAACCAACTTCATGGAAGAGAAGTTGTGTAAGAACACTATTTAGATCAGGGCTTGTCTACCGGTGGTATGCGTACCACTTGTGGTACGTGACCACCTGGCTAGTGGTACACGGCGTCGCCTTCCTCCCCCCCGCCGCCTCCCCCAGGGTGTCGCCTTCCTCCCCCTCACTCCGCTCCTTGCCACCTCACTTGTTTGTGGAAAATATGCTGCTTGGTGGCAGCCTGCATGAACTTTACCAAATGTGCCCTGCAGGAGGCGTGTGAAGAGCGCAGGCGCAGAGCAAGGCCCCGCCCTCCCCAAGGACTCATTTCAGATTTACGCCACAAAAGTTTTTCTCGCGCACAACAGAAGCTGTGAAAAGGATAACACTGCCCTACATCAAAAACATCTCAGAAACTACCAACATACTATTACAACCACATTGTATTGCCATAGTACACAAACTAACCAAAACATCTTAAGTCAACCAAAAGACCCAGCAGCTGCAAAAGAAAAAACAGAGCTCATCTACAACATACAGTGTGAGGACTCTAACCACCACTTTGTGGGGACAAACAGTCAGAAGGCTAGCAGAGCACATCCATGAACTCCAACTAGCAGTCAGAAGACATGATGAATTTCATAACACATGGACAGACCATAATTTCAATTGGGAAACTGTAAGCATCCTAGACCAAGCCAAGTCCAAAAATGCTAGAGAATTCCTGGAAGCCTGGCACTCAGGAATTGTTAATTGGCCATCAACAGGCACATAAAGATAAACAACATCAACATACTAGTCAAAGGAGACAATTAGAAATCCAAAAAAGAAACCAAAAGATCAAAACACCATCTACCAGCAACCAACACCAACAACTAAGTAAACAATACCCTAATTAAGGACCCACCAACTCAGACCAAGCAGAAGACCCTATACATTTCATACAAGTGACTGTCCAGTCTCTTCTTAAAAACCTCCAGTGATGAAGCACCTACAACTTCTGATGGAAAGCTGTTCCATTGGTTAATTGTCATCACTGTTAGGAAGTTTCTACTTAATGCCAGGTTGCTTCTCTCCTTGATTAGTTTCCATCCATTGTTTCTTGTCCTGCCTACAGGTGCTTTGATAAATAAGTTGACCCCTTCCTCTGTGTGGCAACCTCTCAAATACTGGAATACTGCTATCATATCACTCCCAGTCCTTCTTTTCTCTAGGCTAGCCAGACCCAAATCCTGCAACTGTTCATATATTTTAGTCTCCAGGCCTTTAATCATCTCAGTTGCTCTTCTATGTACTTTTTCCAAAACCAATGAATAAAGTATCTGTTGAATATTTCTCTGTACTATACCCATTACAAGTTTGGGAGGAAGATGTCCGTTAGATAGGAAAAGGACATCTTATTTCTTGAAGACATAATAAAGCTTTAGTATATTGAATTCAACAAAGGCTAGATACTAGCACATTTGTGGTGTCTTGTTGTCCCTGGATGCCCCATCTTCCTATATACAGTATGATAGTGGGCTTTCTTGAGATCATTTGTTCTATGCTGCAGAGAAGATGAAATGAAAGCAAATTATCAAAGAATATTATGGTGACAATGAATATTTTGGCAGGAAATGCCATAGTGAAACAATCCTTTCAGCTGCCCTAATTTAATAGGATCAGCCATTTTTATATTTTGGTGATTTAACATAAAGATAAATGTAAGCAATTTGGTGTAGAGATATGCATTAATCAACATAAACATGACCTCATTAAAAAGATGCTAGGACCCAAGTTAAATCTTTAATCAAAGTGGTATCTAGTTGCAATAGCTTAACTTAATTCATAGCAAATAATTCACTTGTAATTCTTTCTTTCCTAGCCATGGCTCAGCTGCAGTGAATGAATCATCTGGATTTGTTGCTATCAACATATCTCTTGCAAGATAGATAGATAGATAGATAGATAGATAGATAGATAGATAGATAGATAGATAGATAGATAGATAGATAGATAGATAGATAGATAGATAGATAGATAGATAGATAGATAGATAGATAGATAGATAGATAGATAGATAGATAGATAGATAGATTCTGTTAGTATATTGGGATTGGGATCATTTTAGGGATTATATCTCACTTTGGCATGAGAGGAGTCAGACTAGTCTTTCAGTTTAGATTAATTGCAGCTGCACGCAGTATTGTTCGTGCCCTGCCATTTTATAAGGTTTATTATTTTTAGGAGAAAAATGTATGAGACAATGAATGCAATCAGTAATTTCAAGATACGGTATCATAATCTTTGATCTACCTTTTTCTGTGACTATGGAGCTTTCTTTCTTTCTTTCTTTCTTTCTTTCTTTCTTTCTTTCTTTCTTTCTTTCTTTCTTTTTATTTCTCTCTCTCTCTCACACACACACACACCCCACCCCACACATAGAAATATCCACAGGGATTTTCTTTGCAGAAGAAAACTGGCTCAAAAAAACTTATTTGGACCTTAAAGGTCTCAGGAGTTTTCATAATTTTAGATAAGTTTATGCAGTAATGACAGTGTCTATGAGAAAATTTTAATTAAATTAGTGGGATCACACTGTGCTCTGGCACAACAGCATAATATTTGAAGCCAAATGTTTTTCTCCCTACTTGAAGCAAAACCGCCTTCCGTGAGCTGCATGTAAATAAAAGTGAAAAATATCAAATCCGAAGTCACACAAATGAATTGCTCTAAAATGTTGACAGCGGTGGTAATATCTTACTGAAAATATGGGATAATATATTACATAGCATGCATAAAATAGTATATTTCTAATATACAACATCAGATGCTTTATATATCATCATGTTCCTGCATCTACTACAAACCAACATATATAAAAGCTAACACGCAGTAGTGCTGCTGACAAAGCTCATAATATTGGCTAATAATACTTTTAATTTTTTAGTACAAATTGGGCACTTATTCCAAAAGTCTTATTACATTAATAATTATTAATTAGACACAGTTTAAATTGCCTTTCCATTTCTGTGCCCAAGTTTTCAGCATTTATCAGTAGATTACAGCCATTTACTATAACTTGGTTTCTATAATTTAGGACATAGGAGTCTGTAATGTCGAAGTGGCAGCTACAATGATCCAATCAACCCTCCCCTTTTATTGCATGTCACAATGCAGCTACAAAGGATGGAGTTTAATCTTAACATTTTTACCCTTCTGCACCCGCCCCTAACTTGGGAACCCTCTTTAATAATAAACTGTAATTTAGTATAGACATGGAGGCTGCTTTGCCTCTGGCTCCAAGTTGTATTTGGCATTCACTTTTTGCAAGAATAAAGATATAGGCCTTATAACAGTATCTAACCTTTTAGGTGCTGGTTAATACAAGTACATTTTGTTTTGTTTACTTTGGGATTAAACAACATAAAATGGATGTTATTTAAATTAAGACCTATAATTATACTTTTGTTCCATATGCTTCACATGGCTTCATTTTTTGTTTTGTTGTCCTTCTTTTATCTGAGAAGGCAAGCATTTTGTTGTATTTTATTTTACCTGAAGGCATAAACAGATTGAAGTAACTTTTTTTTTCTTGCAGCGAGATAAAAAAAAAATCTAGCTTTTCTTCTTTCTGGACTAAATAAAATAATTATTTAGTCATAAATAATTTGATCATCAATAATTATCCTTACATTTATAAATATGGGTTAAAAACTGCATGTGCAGTTACTGTGACTTTGTCTCTAGTATGTGTATGCAAATACCTTTCTTGTGGCTTCATATCTACTTGCATTCAAATGCCTTTCATATAGGCAGACTGATACTTGTCTATATTATTTATTTTAGCTTTATATTTTTATTTCTCTTCAAAGAGCCAGAGTCACATATTTCTCTGGGGCTATTTACTCAGCCAGAAAGAATTTTAAATCGGTCCAGTGGCATTTTCCCAGCCAGCCAATGAAGGATTCCTTGGGAATTCCTGTGATCAGCCCATTTACTCCTACTCCACCACAAGGAACCAAACATGGAAAAAAACAGGCTGACAGCAGCAGCCTTTGGGGTGAGTGCCAGAATGCCCCACGCCCCTGTTCTCTCCTGTCTCGATCTCAGTTCCACCTTTCCATGCAAGCACCATGCCCTTGGCCTGGATTCATGCAGGGACTACCTGGACATGCTGCACTTGCTCCATGGCTTGGGTAACAAGTGACTGGGACTCCATGCTCTGGCTCACCCAAGCCTTGAAGTTTTTTAACTTGAGAAGGTTCGAACCTAAAGCAAGACATGGCCTGCTGAAATTCACTTGTCCCTCTCTTGACTTATCCCACATTGAATTGTCCTGTGGCAAGTTGTCCCATTCTGCTGCCACATATGAGATGGATCTATGCCCTACTTGCTTCTGCAGATTTCCAGAATGTTATCTTTGACCCAAGAGATTGTTTATATCAATTTGGGAGAGGGTTTGGTACTGGTCATCTTGAAAGTCAGTGGTGCACATCTCTCAATGTAATCTCATCAAACAATTTCTTTAAATTTCCCTTTTTAAGAGAAGATTTTGGAGAGGATAGTGAAATGACAGTTACAAACAGTGCTAGATGAAATGGATCATCTGGACCAATTTCAGTCAGGATTCAGACTTGCTGAAAAAATGCATTGGTTGCTTTGTCAGGACCTGGATGAAACATCTGAGATTTTCCTGGTACTATTAAATCTCTCCGTAGAATGTGCTATCATTGAGCATGATTTCTGCCAGTCCTCTTCTGCCAAATAGTTAGCTCAAACCAAGAAATCAACTTCAGAGGAAGACTAAAACTACTTTTACTATGATTGGCTATAACAACAGAATCTTAAAAGTCCAATTATGTTGTACTTTCTTGTCCTACGTACAAAACAGTGAATTAAGAAGGCCTATGTCTAAAACATTTCTGAATATCTGCCTGTTGTAGACCTAGAAGTATTTTTCATTGCCTGAGCAACAGATCTTGCATATCTCCATTGAGGTTTTCTTCCTTACTCTCTACAGTGGTTTCCTGGACCATTTGAGAAAGTTGAGAGTGGAAGTTAGAATAGCATTATGGCTCCATTCCCTGCTGAATGGATGATTCCAATCAGTAATTATAGGGATTAACAACTGAGCCTTTAGTTCTTGTTATGTGAGAAGCTGCAGGGTCCGTTCTCTTCCCCATACTATTTAACATCTTCATGAAACCAATGGGAAACTATCATTGGTTTTGGGTGAGATATAATCATATGCCAATGATACTAATGTATCCATCTCCAGCCAGAGCTGAGCCAGCATTGTAATGATATTTGGCATTTGGAGACTATGAAGGACTGAGTGGAACAAAACAAGCTGATTTGAATCCTAGAAAGATGGAGAAATTGTTCACAAATAAAAAAACCTGGTATCAATTCTGATTCCTATTCTAGCTCTGCATAGGATTGTATACCCATGAAGGAACAGTTTCAAGTCCTCCTGAACACAGTCCCTCCTAGACAATGAAGACACTTATGCATCTAGTGATATTTTGGAATCATGAACATCACCCTATTTGACAGAAGCTATGGATCTACTGTTACTTCAGTAGTGATAAATCTCTTCCAGATGAGGCCCATTTCTAATTTACAGGCCTGAAAGCCTTATATCCCCAGCATTTCCTTTTTGTCTTGGTTCATCTTTAATTAATTTCCCCTTTTCTAGACTGGCACTACTTCCTGACTGAGATGGAAAAGAAAGAAAGAAAAAAAGTGTGGTCCACACACAGAGATGACATGGCATCTCCAGATGACCTCATCCATGTTGTTACTAAGCAGCAGTGAGGAAAGTGATTTGCAACTGCTACTCCCTGGAAGAGCTTATCTAGATAAGTACCATAAGTACCACCTGAAATCCCAGGGCTTCTAATTCCATGCTCATTGACCCAAGTAATGCCTCATGATCAACAATTAGAAAACCCCCAGAGAGATTTAAGAAGATCAGTTTGGTAGCATTACCCTTTCTCTCCCATAATTCAGAGCAAATAGCTAATGTTCAGTAAATGGAGAGGGAGGAAAAAAATCATCCTTTTTGTTCCCTTGCTTTTTTTCCTAGTGATTATCTCTTTTCAATAGCTGAAAGTAATACTGCAATTGGAGGAAATATCTGACCCAGCTTTGGGTTCTTCCTGTTCATTTGCATTTCCTTCCTTGCCTTATGTTAACAATCATTAATGCAACATCTGTCCTGTGCTTATATCTGAGTACATCCAGATGTTTTCGTGCAGTGTTTTGTGCATTTCTGCATTTTACCAGAATATTACGCCATGCCAACTCCTCTCAAAATAATGCTTATAGTTTATAAAACAAAAAACTCCTCTTTAAATAATTATTGTATAGTTATGTCCATATATGCCTATATATTTTACCACAGTATTTTTTCAGGGGCTGCAAATGGTGTTTTTTTTTAAAAAAAAAATCAGATGACAAAAATCAGCAGGTAGTGTTGAGATAAGGGGTTATTGGGGAATACACAATATCTCTCCTTTCCTCTGAATAGATGCCCCAAAGCAGTTGATAATTGTTCTCCTGGATATTAAGCTAAAAGCCTATTTTGGACTGGAATCCTTATTCGTTAAGTAGCAAATTCATAGGTCTTGCTGTATTCCTTCTTTTACCTTTTTTTATGTTATTAGAGATCCAGGTGTCCTGAAGAGCACTGATTATCTTTACTTAGCTTTATCTTGTTTGACACACCTATTTGTGATAAGTATAACTTGATAAAGATAACCTCTTGTATAGATTACCTTTGAAGACAATCTAGAAACTATAGTTGATGCAAAATGTAGTTGTCAATATGCAGATAAATTAATTTATCCGGATCATATAATACAATAACAATCCTGAAACTGTGTTATTGGTCTTTGGATTTTGGCTAATTTATAGGGAATAGCACCATTTATAACAGGGATGTCAAACTGCCAGCCCGCGGGCCACACGCATCATCAGGAAATGGATGGGCCGGCAATGGAGAAAAAGCTCTGATACATTGCGTGATGTCATGTGACATCGTGCGTTTAACATGTCTGATTTATAACATAAACCTCCAGGTTCAAAGCTTCTTTGAGACACATGATGACCATTAGTTAATCTGATTGCATAGCAATTAATAAGTAGAGAAGGGGGGGAAAGTATATGATGACTAATGAGATCAATAACTTATAATAATTTGGCAAACTTCAGGTATAAATTTCAACAAGAGCTGAGTATTTCTAGAAGTTTAACCATTCTTTAGTTGCAGGCTGGTGAATATCTGACATTTAGTACAACATTTTACAAGATTTACATAGATTAATACAAAAAGAGTTTGCAACTAGATTACTTTTTATATACTCTGGAGAATCCTCAAGATTCAGGTCTATTGAAAAATCATCTTTTGTGATTTCCTGAATACTACAGTTCACATATTCCTTTATTCAAATATGAAGCCTCTAGATACCATGTGACAGAAGGTGATATTTGAAAATGGCATGTAGCTTTAATTTGATTATAGACAATTAGAAATTTACCTCCACCATCTTCTGCCATCTGCTAAACTGGCATGGCTAAAATTGACCTGACTCCAATATTCTGCAGAAGTGATTGGCCAGTGAACATACATTTGTCTGCATTTGAAACAGATAGTCTTTCTTCCCAAGAAATCAATTGGTGGACAGGTAGAGTAAGCGTTAAAGAAAAATTGTACATGCAGTCACATGTTATGAAATGAAACCTTGTTAAAATATCAATTGTGGCCTTTAGAGCTCTCACAATTTAGGACCAAGTGACAGTGGTGGGATTCAGCTGGTTTGCACCACTTCGGCAGAACCGGTAGCTAATTTTTTGTTGCCCAGGCCCAGAATGGACTTCCGGAAGCAGCATCCACACAGAGAACTGGTTGTTCATATATTTGAATCCCACCACTGCAAGGGATCAATCTCTGTATTAAAACTGGATAATCAGATGTCCTCCAATTTGGATATCAATTCTGACAATCATTACATACACACAAAATAGACTATAAATCTTCTATTTCAAATCTTTTTTATAAAGTAAGCACTTCTAAGCCCAAATTCCTCAAAGGGAGTTTGAAAATAATCCCCAGTCTTCTTTAAACCTGCTAACTAAAAAAAACCCTCACTTTTCTCTTGCATATCCTAGCTTAATTTGTCCAGTTGATTTTTTTTTTTAAAAAAAAACAACACAATCACAACAGTACCTCTGAGGAGTAGCTGAAAAGATGTCAAGCCACCATTCTTTTTGAAAGGTTTGAAGCCCATTCAATGAAAGGCATTCAATGAGGCAGATATTTCTGCAAATGAGGAAATGGCCAATCCATAGGCTCCCCTAAACTGCACCATAAAACGAACATATAAACATGACTAATTTGAATTGGATTTCAAATTCCTAGCCAGAAATAAAGTGGTTCAGTTTTCTGCAGCTGATGTCATAAGATAATAGAGGTCTGAAGCTATTGTTCAGATGGTACAGAATGCTTCTATGCCTTCATCTTTCAACCTAATCATTGTATCTAATTTCATTAAAATAAACCTATAGTATTTGCTTTTAGGAAAATTGCCTCTTATATTCTCTTCTATTGTCTCATTTAAGAAACGGAGAGAACAACACCACAATAAAATCTTCTACCCTTTTGTATAAACTCATCCCTAGCTAATGTTTGTTGCTGAGTAACTTAACAGTAAACCAAATAACAGTAAACAGTAAACAGTAAACAGTAAACCAAATAAAAATAGATATCCAATCTATATTAACCACAAAAGGATCACTTCACTGTTTTGTTCTTTTAGTATTCTTCTGTCTTAAAAAAAAATAATTAAGCCATGTGACAGAAATATTCATCTCAGAATTTACAACCTTGTATCTGTGATTGTGTGGTCTGTCAAATATTTTTTATTGAATATCTGGAGTTATCCCTCTACCCTTAATGGTTAAGAGAAGAGATAAACTGGCTTGGCTTATATTATCGACTGCTGCTGCCTATATCATATTTTCTATCCTTTATTTTGCATTTCCAAAGCACTTTTTATGGTGCATTCTTCCAAGTGGTCCTAACATTATGCTACTATTTCTTTGTATCTTATCTGCCTGGAGCTATGGAGAGCAATCTCTTTGGCACTCAAATATATGCTGAAAATTCTTGCTTTATAATTACTTTAAAATATACTACAGGAGGCACAATATGTTCCACTTGGCTTTGAATGTTTTAAAGTCAGGGGAAAAGACAGCTGGTTGATTGTTTTTTCTTCTCAGAGGAAACTAACATGCGATCTGGTGAAGTTAAATCAAAATATTTTTCCTTTTTTATAGCAACCTCGTTTTCTGCCTTTTTGCACTCTTCAAAAGCAGTATGGCAGGTGAAACCTAATTTATTAAGAAAAGAAATTAATATGAGCTCAGGCTGCATCTATTCTATACATCCATGGCTTCATTTTTTTTTCGGAAGAAATTTTTGCTATTGAATTTTGAGAATAGTTGCCCAAAAACTACCAAGTGCAAAAGGCCAAACTTATAGCTTACCATTGATTTTCATGATTTTTTCAAAATGTTCTGTAATTGCTGTATTTATTTTTTTTACTTCTACCTGATTTTCTTAGAACTATAAGTGGCAGGTAACAATGAGATTAATGGCATATCATTTGAAATCAGATGTTAGATTTAATGTCATTTGAGGGTTACTTTTGAATAGTTTTTTGTGTACTTCCTCATATACCTCCACTGACTGTAGTTGTATAACTTCTCCCTTGTCTAGTAGACCCTTAGGCGAGTGAGAGAATGTTAGCTCTTTTGAATGCAAAGTTTCCCTCTGATCAATCTCTTCTTCACCATCTGCATTTCAAGTATTCAGGTTGTATTTGATGCCTTAGTTACAGTTATGTCATGCAGAGACACCACCTGAGAACATGCATTCTGTTGTATTCTGATCAGGTTAAAACACACGATCAGATCTCTCCTTCCTTCAGGCCTGTCTACAGGACAATGTGAAGATGATCATTGCTGTCCTTGGTAACAACCTGAAATCTACCACTTCTTGATGAAATGTTGTTAATCACAACTTTGTGGTGTGACCCATATTACTGTATCCTCTCAGTGAAAATCATCCAACTCTATTCTAACTCAACCAACATAAGAATGACATTCCTGAGAAGGAAAGAACAGAATACCTTATGTTTCAGTGGCTTAGTGCTGGTTAAAGGAGATTGACCTGGTTACCCTTCAAGATAAATTTCCTCATGCATTCAAACCTAATATTCTAATGATTTCTTTACTTGTAGAGATTTGAGGAACCTGTTCATTTCTCATTTGGGAAAGTCATTTTACAAGTCTTAGTTCCCTGTCAAAGCTGTCCTCTTTTACAAACATACCCCACATTGTGTAGGATTTAGCATATAAATGGTACTATGAAATATTTGATACAAGTTGAAATGTATATGTTTAAAAGATGTATATGGCATTGTAGAGAAATGTGATTATATAAGATGGGTGAAACAATGCCTTATATGGCAAGAAAGAAGGGGAACAAAATAGAAAGGTTAGTGAGATTTCTACTATGGAAACAACCAAATAAAATTATGGTATGACATTATGACATGATAAGATATATGATATGACATGAGTGTGTTATTTTAAATAATCAAGTTAATGTTTAAAATCTCAGACCAAAGTATAAAGAAAAACCACCCACCTTTTAATATAAAGATTGTAATATATTTAAGATTTGGAGATTTAGCAGCAGTTGATACATTTGAAAGAACTTCACTATGTAAGAAATAAAAGCCAGATGAAAACTAAGACAAAGGTGAAGAAGGAAAACAGAAGTACAAGCTGAAAAGCAAAATTTAGCAACTCTATAGCAAACCACATTAAAATAAATCACACTGACAAACCATTTTGTCTCTAGACTGGATAGTATTAACACTACTCTGAAAAAAGAATAAGGGGAAAAGACATGAAAGAACTTTTTGACACTATAGCTTGAGCTGTTGAAATCCCATGCCCAAACTGACTGGAAATGAAGATGATTTAAGAAATTCATTTCCACATTTCAACCTCTTCCTCCAATTGGGCCATTGTGATAGCCTGATATTCTTTCCAAACCACATTTACCATGGTCATAATTGGTAGATCTTCTTTACTACTCTTGGAGAAACTAAAAAAAGAGGGGAGAGGAAACATTGCATTTTTAAATCATTTTTTTCCTGTCTCACAGGCTAAAAGAGGGGAACTTTTGTCAATGTTATTGGGCTTTTAAAAAGCAGGCCCATTTTTCCCTCTTCTATCAATACACTTATTTTACCTAATTTTATTTTTAGGAAAAAAAGACATCTATTTTTTTTCACTATTTCCTCAGCCCAATCTGTTTTTAAAAATGGCTGACCATAGAAGAAAAGGCATAACTGACACATCTATAAGTTGGACACATGATATTGGCCTACAGCTGATCTGTACCATATGCAGTTCACCAAGCTGTTTTGTTACTTTTAGAAATAACCCAAATAACCAATCCACTGCCACTAAATGTCACTGCTGCCATAAAGGATCTGCCTTCTAGGTTTTTGCAGCCACTTCTGAATGACTTCAACCCATCACACTCACTGTTGGCTCCCTTGCTGATACTATACTGCTAGCCACAGAACAGCTGATGGCACACAGGCTGTTCCTTTCTCACCAATACCTTTTAAGGTATTGATGTTGCTCTTTCTCTCCTATGAATTTTTCAGGCCTGGCCTACGAGATAAGGTGCACCAGTAGACCAAAGTCTTGCTTTAGTTTGCAGAAGTCAAGAAACTCTTTTTGCTGCAGAACAGGAATAGATTACAGAGTTTGCCTTTCTGGTGGACTGGGTGAAGACTGATGTCATCTATTCCTTTCCTCAAGAAAAGATCAGTAGTTCCTACTTGCACAGAAGCAAGTTGACCATGCAGATAAGTTCTAAAAGATATAAGAATGGCTAGAGACTTTCTGTTTTAAAATCAGTGAGAGGGATGTATTAGACTGTGGGGCTTGCAAATTGACTAAAGCCCTTAAATCAAAACTTTGCAGGAATATACATACCAGAAACAATGATTTGTCTTTCCAAACACTTTTAGCATTCTCGATCTCCCAAAGTCAGTTAGAATTTGCTACTAGCCCAACAAACCAGAAGAGTTAATATAACTGATATCAAAGTTAAACAGTGTTGGAAAGTAGATTTCTCTAGTAGTGTATCATTATTACAGTAACTATGAATCAGATTAGCCTTAGGAAATTGTTATCAAGTCATTAAAAAATTACCCTATGCAAGTATTGAGCAGATAAAGAATGGTACTGTGGAATTTATTTATTTGAAACTTTTATATAGCTACCCATGTTATATTGAACACTGGACAGATCCCAACGTACAAAACTGAAATCATGCTTCTCTGATGCCATGGTCCTACCTTACTGATTTTTTTCATGTGCAGCAAACAGAATTAAGTCCCTGGTATACTTTAAAGAGGTATATTGTAGATGCATCTCATGCTATCAAGAACATTTCACCTGACTATTCTACAAACCAAAATACATTAAAAGATGACTTTATTGAGGATACAGAGACTATTTCAGCCTACAAGCACCTTACCTATATGTTTGAGGATCAGAAAAAGCAAAGATTGAGATTTGAACCTTTAAAACAGCGAGGCTTTAAGAACAAGAACATTTCAGGAAGAATATAGGAGTGTCTCACTGGTGCTGTCAGCCTTCTTTCATTGCTTATGTCATCTACAAAATACGGGTATATTTCTCTAAGAAATATTGGGGAAACGAACTGGGATTTATTTATTTTTCATGTAACCGCTCTGTTCTGGACATTTGCACTTTAAAACATAAAACCTGATTAAAAAAAAACAAACATCAGATGCATCCTTATATTTAAACACCAAGCTGTGCCAACATTTTGAATACAGGTAGCCCTTGACTTGCAACCACAGTTGAGCCTAAAAATCTCTGTTGCTAAGCAAGACAGTTGTTAAGTGAGTTTTGCCCCACTTTAACAACTACGGCAAGAAAGACATGAGTACTTTTACCATAGATATTAAGTTAGTAGTATGGTTGTTAAGTAAAGCTTGTCTCCCCATAGACTTTGCTTATCAGAACGTTGCAAAAGGTGATAACATGACCCCAGGACACTGCAACCATAGTAAATAAATGCCTATTGCCAAAAGTGTCCAAATTTTGATCATACAACCACTAAGATGCTGCAATGGTATAAGTGTGAAATATGGTCATAAGACACTTTTTTCAGTGCTGTTGTAACTTCAGACAGTCACTAAATGAATGGTTGTAAGACAAGAATTCTAAACCAGTTCAAAATACCCTTCCTTCCTTCCTTCCTTCCTTCCTTCCTTCCCTCCCTCCCTCCCTCCCTCCCTCCCTTCCTGGTTGTGGTATGGAAATGTCCTTTTCTAGTAAGAGCAAACTTTCCAGAGGGCACAGTGCTTTCAGACTAAATCTTTCCATTTGTCAGAGTCATATCTGTGTGTACATTACTAGAATATATTCTATGACTACCTTGTCAACCAAGAATATTGCAATGTTTATTATTATAATACAGTTCCTGCAAACTTCAGTATATTACAGCTGTTAGAGCCTTGATTATTTCTCAATGACTCGCAGTTGAAAGACTAACATATTGTTTGGAACATGAATAAGATAATATAATGAAACCTGAGTTTTGGATTTTGTTGCTGTGCTTATTTTAGAAATGGCATGGTTGCAGCTATTTGACTGGAAATTTTAATGGAAGGTTCATTTTTCATGAAGTGAAATATGGTACTTAATATGGAGTGTGGAAATATGAACTCCACGTGGATAGGGATACTTCTAAAATTTGATTTGAAAACCTGAATACATTTTTCATGGGATATGAATATTTGCTCTCACTTTTCAGTAACAACTTTAGACATTCAGAATCTGGAAAACTACTTGTGATTTAAATGAGAGAATAGAACAAGAAAATCTGCTAGCTTCCTTGCAAATTCATCAACTTTAAGAGACTATAAAACTTTGACTAGGTTATTATGTTATTCTTATTTATGTTTTTTTGCCTTTCATAGATAGACCACTTTTTTCCAATGATTGCACCAAAAGGGGTTTTTTTTTTTTATTTGTTTATTTACAAGGCTTCAATTTCCAAATGGATCTGATTCTGAGTGGTATATAATTCTCCTTTAGATTCAATTTGTGTTAAAAGATAAGAATTATACTTTATTGTGGAAGGTTACAGTAACAGAATCGTGCAAATTTGTGTTTTCCCATCCATCCCTTTCTTCCTACTAGAATATTTTTCCAGACTCAGTGCATGCTAATGTACCCATCACCTTAATTGTTTTTGGATAGTTTCTTCAAAGCTATCTCCATGGCTTCTCATAGCCTTGTTCCTATTGTCTTTAGTGCAGTGTATAAGCCCAGTCCATAATGGCTTGATCAGCAAACCACAATATAAGTCCAGTGATATGTACGAATTTAGCACTGATTAAGTTAGACATTCCAGAACCATGTTTTTCTCTTAGAAAATCTTGATTATGCTTCCAATCATGGTGTTGTGTGGAAGAAACATAACTAGCAAAATTATGAGAGAATATATGAGTGGCTTACAGAAGCTTTTCTCTAGATAATGTAACACCTCATCCTAAAAGTAATAAAAATGGTACTGGAAGTGGCCTTTCTTGAGGTATTAGGTTGCATGCAATGTTGGCCTTGAATAATAAGCTACACCACCTTTTAGCAAATAATTCACTGTCAAATAAACCACAAAGAGTTAGAGTCACTAATAATATAATCCCATGTGATTGCACTCACTGACATTCCGGCAGCCACATTCTGCATTAATTGAAACCTATAGATTATCTTTGAGACCAGCCCCATGCTCAACATTCCAGCTAGGGAGTTATAAAGGTATGGCAGGAAGATTTGTAGCCAGGCAATAATTTCACTTAGTTACAGTTCTTCTGTCTTTTGCATTTTGCTTCAGTTTTTCACAATTAACCAACACAAATTATTCAGTTCCCCCCCCACTTCTATGTTATCCATACCAAAACTAAAATTAAGGATTAAAATCAAGTCCTGAAGTCAGGACCAACTTACCCATTAGGCACAGTAGGCATAGTGTCTAGGGCCCATGGGGAAAAAAATTAAACAGAATAAAAATGAAGTTAAATTATTTATGTTCGTGACTTTTAATTAAAAAAGAAAAGAAACACAGTTAAACAGGTGATCTTATGTGTAACCTATAGCATACCATGTTAATGTCAGATTTCTCCAACAGAGGTTTATTTCATTTATACCACTGCTTTTGACCTATGAAATAAATCCATGCAATATAAAGCACTCTTGTACCTGGAAAATTTTTCAGCAGTCCGACAAATGAAAGTGCAGGTAGACTCTGCATGATCCAACATGTACAGAAACGGTAATACACATTTGTTTAGGATTAGTACAATACTAAATATCCTCAAAAACTGAACTAATGAATATGCTGTGCTGTATCATTGTACCATTTTCATGTGCTTTTAATTCTTGATTTCTCTATCAGTGTGATCAAAGATGGAGCAATGTTTTTTAAAAAAATCTTTTGTTCTTTTGGTCTCTCTAGATAGATGGACATTTATTAAGGAAGTTTTGCCTCTGACCATATATTAAATACACATACACACTGTGCAAGTGTGTATATATCAAATATACAGTTTTATGAAGACAGAGAAGCAATTTGATCTAAAGCAGAGGTCCCCAACCTTTAGGGCTGCAGGGACCGGTTCCATAGAGAGAGGTTTTTCCACGGATCTGAGAGTGCATGGTTGTGTGTGCTGCCTGCATCCCACAGATGGAGCTTTGCTTGTTTGTGCGACCCGATTGCTGGCATGCCACAGCCCAGTACTGGTCCACGAACCAGGGGTTGGGAACCCCTGATCTAAAGCCCTAAAATATCTATCTGCCTGCCTGCCTGCCTGCCTGCCTGCCTGCCTGCCTGCCTGCCTGCCTGCCTGCCTGCCTGCCTGCCTGCCTGCCTGCCTGTCTGTCTGTCTGTCTGTCTGTCTGTCTGTCTGTCTGTCTGTCTATCTGTCTATCTATCTATCTATCTATCTATCTATCTATCTATCTATCTATCTATCTATCTATCTATCTATCTCATTATCACATTTTTACTTGCCTGATCTGGGATTTTTACCTGATCAATAAAAATACCGGTACTTATTTATTTTAAAAAACTAATTTGCACTTAAAATACTTGCTACAAAAGATATTAATAAACTTTGCCGAATATTCAGCACTTATTTAGATTCTCTGACAAGTTTACTTTGTGAAGCTCCACTAACCAAGCACTTAAATATCATTTTTCACATCATTTCTTTTAAAAAAAAACACCTCTCATAAAGCAGCTATATTCTTTGAATGTATCCAGTTGTCCCTTGAGTAATTTAAAATAATGTACAGTAATAATTGAGGTAGTAAAGTGTTAAAATTCTCTTGTTACTTGTTCAGATTATGTTTTGCTGGAGTACCTGTAAGAAAGACAACACTTGTGTTGATGGGTAAAAACCTGTGCATATTATACAGAAGTTTTCATTTTTAATGGATGAACATAAGATAGTTTTGAAACTTCAAGTTAGGTGAGGTTTGTTTGTTTATTATTTATTTATGCAATATTGTGGATTTGCTGTTTATATTAAGTGTGCATACCTACTGAGCTTGCAAAATATAGTAGTGCACAATGTCACAAAAATAGAAGACTTTTACAAAATGTTCAGGACCTCATTTTCACCCAATTACACCTTTAATTTAAGCATATAAAAATTAACTAATCTTCTCAGTTTCAGATAATTTCTGAGTTTTACATTGCCAGAAATTGGTGAACTGTAACTGGATAGAAAGCAAAAGATTAATACATTAATCGTTCGCTTTCTATCCCAATTAATCTTTATTTTTCTTCTGAATGAAGATGAGACTGTAATTCAGTCTTCTACATGCTCACAAAATGATCTAAGCACCTCTGGGAGATATGCTTACAGAGGCAGAGAAAGATGCTTCAAGCTCTTTTATGCTATGTGGTTTCTGAAAAAAATTAACAGTGGGGGATGTTGTTGTCAGATCCATCACCTTCGGCTTGTGCCTCACTGGCATTCTGCCATTAACTAGGGAAGGGAGGGGGAAACAAATGGTTCAATGAACTTGTATACCTTTATGATGGGAAATTGGGAGGGCGGATTGCCAGCTGAGGAAGAGCTTTTTGGAATCCGGTTTATGCTGGCATATTCAAGGCTATTTACCCTGAGAGTGGAATTTCATCAGCCTAAACATCTTTGCTCCAAACAGTAAAAGTTTCTTGGGCTAGCCTGTATGTTCTACATTTGTTTTGTCTTCTTGGTTAAATGGAGAGAATACTGAAAAATATTGCAAGGTAATGATTAAGAAACTAATATACTTAATTCAAATCATTCCTTTGAATTTACTTGGTGGACTACACCAAATCATTCCTTTAGACCAGGGGTCTTCAAACTAGGTTCTTTTATGACCTGTGATTTTTTTGATGTATAGTTTAGTTTCTTGTTGTCCTAGCTAGCATGTCCAAAAGTCAGAAGACTGAGAATTATAATTCAGGAATATCTGAATTAGGAACACTCATTCTCATCTCTTGGATGATGATGATGATGATGATGATGATGATGATGATGATGATGATGATGATGATGATGATGACGATGACAACAAACACATTATCATCATCATCATCATCAAGTTGGAAGGGACCTTGGAGGTCTTCTAGTCCAACCCCCTGCTCAGACAGGAAACCCTATACCATTTTGGACAAATGGTTGTCCAGTCTCTTCTTAAAAACTTCCAATGTTAGAGCATTCACAACTTCTGGAGGTGGGTTGTTCCACTGATTAATTGTTCTAACCGTCAGGAAATGTCTCTTTAGTTCTAAGTTGCTTCTCTCCTTGATTAGTTTCCATCCTTTGCTTCTTGTCCTGCCTTCAGGTACTCTGGAGAGTAGGTTGACTCCCTCTTCTTTCTGGCAACCCTTGAAATATTGGAACACTCCTATCATGTTATCCCTAGTCCTTCTCTTCATTAAGCTAGACATACTCAATTCCAGCAACCGTTCCTTATATTTTTAGCCTCCAGTCCCTTAATCATCTTTGTTGCTCTTCTCTGTACTCTTTCTAGAGTCTCAATATCTTTTTTACATTGTAGTGACCAAAACTGGATGGAGTATTCCGAGTGTGGCCTTACCAAGGCATTATAAAGTGGTGTTAACACGTCACGTGATCTTGATTCTATCCCACTGTTAATGCAGCCTAGCACTATGTTGGCATTTTGGCAGCTACAGCACACTGCTGGCTCATATTTAAGTGATTGTCCACTAGGACTCCGAGATCCCTCTCACAGTTACTACTATTGAGCGAGGTACCACCTATACTGTACCTGTACATTTGGTTTTTCTTGCCTAAATGTAGAACCTTATTTTTTCATCCTTGAATTTCAATGGTAAATAAATACCATTGCTAATTATTTTCGTGAATCAAGTGTAATCTGTGACTACAATTTTAAGTTTTAAATCCCATAGACTTTGTGAAAGGCAAGCCATGTTGAACTAGAAGTAACCAAAAGCTTTCTATAATTAATTATAGCCAGCCCATATTTGTCAGAAATGTTTAATTGTCTAAATAATAAAATAGAATAGAATCCACTTGGATAAACAGTTCTACAAACTGAAACCTGGCTTACCTTAATAGTATTGGGACTTATAAGTGAAGCAAAATATCCATGTATCTTAGATTTCAGTTATTTTTTTCTTTTTTTAAAATAATAATAATAATTGCCTGTTGAAAGAAATGTGACAATGTTGTCCTTTCTGGAATCTCCATTTCTAAAACTTCCTTCAGAGTAGGACAATTTCTGGGGTAATATTAATTTCACACAGACATATGCACTATTGACTTTTCCTTCAGTCAACTCTTCTTTCATCATTTACCTATTTTAAAGGATTCACAATGACCAATCCATCGTTTCCCTGCATTATTTAACTAAGAAAAATAATGAGCTGAAACATACGGAAAGAAAGTTAAGGAACTGGAGGCAAATTTTATTGGCTTTAGTTCAGAGTTTCCTATTTTTTTAATATATGCTTCTGTTGAAAATTCTCCATAAAATTGGGAGGATGAATGATCTCCCCACAGAGATATGTGTATCCCCCTCTTTGCTTACATTCCAAAAATTAGTTTAATCAATTTATTGATTTGTAGGAATCTATCCTGCAGGCTTTACTGGATTTTATTCCTATGTTTCCTTTATTTGGTTACTTTTTCTTTCTTTTTATGAATGTTGCCCAAAATCCTTTAGAAGCAAGGTAAATTATAAATATTGAAAAATAAATAAAAGAAAAACAACTATTTAAAAACACAATGAAGTAGCACAACCTGCCTCCAGAAGCGGTGAATGCTCCAACACTGGAAGTTTTTAAGAAGAGACTGGACAGCCATTTGTACGAAATGGTATAGGGTTTCCTGCCTGAGCAGGGGGTTGGACTAGATGACCTTCAAGGTCCCTTCCAACTTTACTATTATTATTATTATATGCTTTCCTGAACCTATACTGTACATTAAGAAAAATTAAAATAATGCCAGAATGGGATATAGCAGACTGAGATTCAAGGCAAAGCATGGCCCAAATATTCCAAAGATTTTGGAATTTGGGAAGATTCAGGATGGGAAACAGCTGCCTGAAATTCCAATCAGTTATTGTCAATTGAAGTACCTGAGACTTATGATATTTTAAAATGCCGTTCATCTCTCAAAAAATGGTTTAAAGGTGATGAGTAATATTTTTTAATGGTGTCAACCTCAGTGCACTGAGAAAAATAAAGGTCGCTATCCTACCATGTGAGTGAAAGAGAAAAAAATATCATCTGTCGTTCTCTTTTATTTAAAAGGGAAATGCAATGAATTGATTGTACCCCCAAGCCTGATCAATAGTCTTACTTCATATTTTTGTACTTACCTGGTTTTAAGACATTCTCTCTCCCTCCCCTCCCCCCAAAATATGAATTGTTCCTATGTAAGAGAACAGCAAAGCCATCAATCTCCTTTTTTTTTTTTTTTTGAAAGATCTGCTGGAATATTGGAAGCCTAGAAGCCAGGAGATGAAGTGAATCAAAATTTCCTCCAAATCAGAGAAAGAGACTACCCACAACTTTCATAGAGCAAGTATTTAAGAGTCTGGTTTCAAATAACAGCTGAGAAATAAATCATCCATCCAACCTACTTGACATTGTATGAACAAAGAAGTCCAAAACTGACTTCAGAGTGATACATTAGACCTTGTATGGGAGAATCCTTATTCTCTATTAGACAGTTCCCTATGTTGCTAAATTTAAACAATTGGTATTAAATGGATTCAGACAGTAGTCCTAGCTATAAACAAAGATTATAGTTACAGTTTTCGTAACACATTTCTGTAGCATTTATATATTCTAATTACAAATGTAATGTATATTCCTTATGTGTTCTATATGTCAGCAGCCGAATATGTAAAGATTTAGAATTACCTGGAATCTTTTTTGCGTGGGAAAATATTTTTTTAAAAAACTTCATTTGGTATTAATATATTTAACTGTTTAAAATTTAGTCCCTGGGTGGTACATTATATCAAATATGGTTGATAATGTATTTGACACATTTGATGCCACTTGATGGAAATGTTAGCACAGTGAAAAGAATTTTAAAGTACTTGTAAAGGAAGCAAGTCTAATTTCTACTATGAATGTTTATATTAAATTATACTAAATATATATTAATTCAACTTCATGAAATGATTCTTTCTACAATCACAGCCATTATGTTTTTTCTTTCTGATTATACACTCAGACTCACAGAGAATTGACAACCATATGAATGAGGAAATGAAATATATAGCATGTTGTTCAGTCTGAGTTAATAAATCATATTAGTGTCCCAGCAGGAAGCCAATAAGATAATCAATTTATTCAGAATTAGAAATCTTTCTCCTTTTAATAATAGCAAAACTTAAATAAGTTTTAGTATTTAGGTATTATGTTCCCAAAAAGATAATTTTCATATATTTACTACTGTGTAAAAATAATTTACTACTTTTAAATTAGAATAATTTTGTTTACAAAGGTGTTGTAATGAAACCTAATGGAATATACACAATAATGTTGTGAATGCTCAGAAAATCATTGTTTCTAGATACAGAATAAATTTAAGTAAGAAGAGGGCATAGCCTGTTCTCATAGGAACTGTTTTTAACCAGCAAAAAAACTGGAGATAAAGATGGAGCAAGCCATCTTCTTTCCACTTGGAAATGTCTAAAAGAAGAGTTTCCAATGAAGTCCCACCTTCTAATATTAGCTTTGATTACCACACTTAAAGTATGGATTTTTCCAATTCAGAAAGTGGTGGTGTTTTACCAATATAGAAGATTTAGAAGGGAGATTGGAAAAAAAAACAAATGGAGAGGAATAAAAGATAAGGTGATCAATAGCTATCTTTTGGGGAATGCAGAAAGTATGCCACTCAATACTAATACATGGGACATAACAGTAGAAAGGGCTATTGCATGCATATGTTGCTTTTGGGCTTCCCAGTGGCATGTGAATCTAATCTTCATGAC
The DNA here is from genome assembly GCF_001527695.2 of Protobothrops mucrosquamatus. Classification (NCBI taxonomy): domain Eukaryota; kingdom Metazoa; phylum Chordata; class Lepidosauria; order Squamata; family Viperidae; genus Protobothrops; species Protobothrops mucrosquamatus. Next base: position 565,999 of record NW_015386425.1, read on the forward strand.
TCCTATATTTTAAGCTTATCAATCAGCAGAATGCAGAATTTGCCAACAAGTATCAGAAGGCAAATTTTATCTTAGAATTTTTTTCTAGACCAAATATTGATAATGCTCAGTCAAGTGCTTTTTGACCTCTCTATCTTATATTGGTAGTAGCATTCAATTAAATGCGGTCCCAATGATTTGAGTTTCATCTGATCTAGCCTCAAGCAGTGAAACAAACAATCAAATAAAAAAGATAATTGGCAGTTTATGATTCCTAATAATTTTAATTAATTTAAAATATACTATTAAAAAAGCACCAAGTTGTAGTTTTTTCAGATCTGGATAAGGTCTTGTCTGGTATTACTTTCTTTGTATTCCAGATCAGAACAGAAACTCTGCATCTGAGCAGCTGTTTCTTAACATAGTTATAATATAACTATATAATAATATAATATAATTAAATAAAATAAAATAAATAATATAATATAATTAAATAAAATATATAATATGGTTAAGCCACTTAATTGAGCACATCTGGCTACCTTTAGAACTGAAATAACAATGCAGTTTTGAAGATCAATGATCTACTGTACTACTACTCTCCAACCCTAGCCCAAGTTCACATCACTGTTAATATCTTCAGTATCCTGTAAAAAAAGGTAACCTATGCATTTTTATGCATATTCAGAATCATGCATCATTTTTTTCCCTGCTCATGTTGTTTAACTTTTTGGTTTGGGAAAGGAAGAGTTGATATATGGAAACTAAAACTCTGTCTCTTTAAATACTGAAAAACTGATTTACATGCAATTCTGGCCACTTTTAAAATTTTGTAGGCAAATCCCTAGTGACTTTACTAAACCTCTAAAATACTACCTATGGAATTGTGGCATGACTTTTATACATGGGAGGAAAAAAAACTGTTTTTAATCTCTGGTTGCTCTTAAATAATTTCTCTCATGCAACAGAGGAAAAAGGAAGGAAGCAGAGAATTTTATGGTCACAGAGAGAACAAAGATGGAGGCACAGTTACAATTATCATTATTACTCCCACTTTAGTTACAAATAAGGGGAATTAGGGCAGGAGGTATGAGACAGGTTGGAGGGATTCTTCCCTGGATTAGATTTCAAGTGGATCCAGAAAAAAACTCTGGAATGTTATTCCTTGGTTTGGAGGTGAACATTATATATGCCTAAAATTTGTATTCTCAATCATGGAATGACAAGCTTTAGTTACATTTTTATGCGAGCCAATAATTACCATCATACTTATGGGGAAGGAGAAACCTGTCATGACCATTAGTAATCAGTCATAGATGAATGAATAACTAAAAGAAATCCACTGAAATGCAAAAGCAGATAGAAAAGAATTCAGAGTGCTGAAGAGAGTAAAACATAGGTTAATGAGTGGAAGGAAAAGCCAAACCAATTGTAAAGGAATGTGAAGCTTATATTTATCATCATCATCATCATCATCATCATCATCATCATCATCAACAACAACAACAACAACAACAACAACTATTATTATTATTATTATTATTATTATTATTATTATTATTATTATTATTATTATTATTATTATTATTATATAAAGTTGGAAAGTGCCTTGGAGATCATCTAGTCCAACCCCCTGCTCAGGCAGGAAACCCTATACCATTGCAGACAAATGGCTGTCCAGTCTCTTCTTAAAAACTTCACAGCTTCTGGAGGCAAGTTGTTCCACTGATTTAATTGGTCTAACTGTCAGGAAATTTCTTCTTAGTTCTAGGTTGCTTCTCTCCTTGATTAGTTTCCATCCATTGCTTCTTGTCTTGCTTCAGGTGCTTTGGAGAATAGCTTGACTCCCTCTTTTTTATGGCAGCCCCTGAGATATTGGAACACTGCTATCATGTCACCCCTCGTCCCTCTCTTCATTAAACTAGACATACCCAATTCCAGCAACCGTTCCTTATATGTTTTAGCCTCCAGTCCCCTGATCATCTTTGTTGTTCTTCTCTGTACTCTTTCTAGAGTCTAAACATCTTTTTTACATCATAGTGACCAAAACTGGATGCAGTATTTCAAATGTGGCCTTACCAAGGTGTTATAAAGTGATGTTAACACTTCACGTGATCTTGATTCTATCCCTATGTTAATGCAGCCTAGCACTGTGTTGGCTTTTTTGGCAGCTGCAGCACACTGCTGGCTCATATTTAAGTGATTGTCAACTAGGACTCTGAGATCCCTCTCACAGTTACTACTATTGAGCAAGGTACCACCTATACTATACCTGTACATTTGGTTTTTCTTGCCTAAATGTAGAATCTTACATCTAACCATTAAGCTCTATATACGCTGTATATCCACATGCTAACTCTTTATTGGGGTTGGTAGATCTTCTATACTTGTTGTCACTATTGTGCATTTACCAGCTTTCTCCAGTCCAGTCCAATTCCTCCTGTTGGATGCTGCTCATTTGTCTGGTATTATTTTTTTCCTATTCCAGATCAGAACAGAAGCTCTGTATTTGAGCAGTTGCTTCATAACATAGTTATAATATATAATATAGTTAAGCCACTTAATTGAGCCACTTTTGACTACCTTTAGAACTGAAATATCATTCCTCAGAGAGTACTGAGGAATGAGGAGTAACTGCATCTTCAAGAAACAGATCAAGGAGCTCCAGAAATAAAAGAGACCGTTTTTAGAATCTGATTCTCAACAAGTTTCCAACAGTGCTAACTCCTGGTATCAGTCCTATATTTTTGCATCTTTTGGTGGCAACTAGGCCCTCAGTCATCCATGGCAGTGGTGGCATAGCCTGTCATGTAGGCCTTTGCCCCTTGTTCAACAGGTGTAATTATGGCTACCATACATATGGTTTCAGCCAGGAGAAAATGTAGAACCCCTTGAGCAACAACTCCCCTTTTAATCTTCTTTTTCCTGCTCAGTTAAAGAACCTAAGATTTATTTTAATAGGCTATACCTATTTACAGAACAGTGATCCTCTTGCTAGGAAATAAATAGTCAGTTGGAGTTGAAATTACTCTGCTAATGAGCCCTCAAAGGCTGCTTGCACTGGGATACTACATTCACATTTGATGGATACAGCCCCAAAATGTATAGCTTCAAGGCTCTGCAGAGACAAGATCCTTGAAGCTATTTGTTGCTATAGAAATGCCATATGACGGAAACTTTCCTAGCTAAGCCAAAGATCATAAACTATGTTAGATGAATTAAAAAGAAGATTATCTGACATTTTATGTCTCATCACCCCATCCTTTCTATCTTGGAAGACATTTGAGGTCAGGGTTTTGTTTTTGTTTTTGTTTTCCCATCTACTATTCTGTCTCTCTCAGTGTCTCTGTCTGTCTTAGAAACCTTGATAGTATAGATGACAAAAATATTAGACATTGGGCTTTGCGACTCAGGGAACGTAAAGAAGAAAGAGCACTGTAACATTTATGAGCTGCAAACTTGTCAAATGACAAATAGCTTCATCAGGTTTATACACAAACCAGAGAGAAGTTCAGCTGGAGGGAATACGCAGTGGGATAAACAAGATTTTCCTTGGTGAGAAAAGAGTCCAAATTGCCTTGTGAATTCTCATTTAGCATAGGCTGCTATGCTACAAGCTGACATGCAGTAAGTTGTTTTTAAAATGTTTTCCCTATATATGCATAAGTGCAAAATGTAATGAGAAGTAGAAATTGGAGCCACAGTTTTGTGACCATGATTCTTTTCTGGAAATCTGAATTAATGTAAAACTATCTCCTTTTCATTTTTAAATAAATTAGATTCCCTGTAATCATTTTTGGGTAGACGTCTACAGCTCATCAATTGTGTTCAAACAAGGCAGGAGCAGCAACGTGATTTCTGTGTATCTAGCTTGATCTTAGAAATAAGCATATAACATTTTGATAATTCATAAGGATTTTACTGACCTTTCCTGATATCAGGAAAGAGCTATTTATTTATTGGAAGTGTTTAATGTTATTGTGGGGAAAGTAGAGTGTACAATGTTGGTAGAAATAGTATCTGTATAGGGAACTTTTCTAGGTAGAAGAACTCCAAAAAGTCACTGAGTGAGCTAATAAGTAGAACAAAACTTTACTCTCCAATCTGGTGAAGAAAGTGCTAGAACAGGAACATAACGAAGCAGCAACTCTTGTGAATGCTCCAACACTGGAAGTTTTTAAGAAGAGACTGGACAGCCATTTGTCTGAAATGGTATAGGGTTTCCTGCCTGAGCAGGGGGATGGACTAGATGACCTCCAAGGTACCTTCCATCTCTATTATTATTATAAGGAGGAGAGCCAAGCAAAGGAGAAAGCCTAGGGGATGGGAGTGACAACTAAAAGGAAGAGGCACTGAAACAAATATTTTCTGATAAGACATATCAGCTTGTGAACTGTGTGGTTTGATTGGACCAATGAACAGGATTATAACTTTGACACTTTATGAAGTACACAGACAACTTTCTTACCCACCTACAGTATGAGGCAAATGCCATTAAGAAAAAGCAAATAAAACCATATGATTATGGATTTTGAAGATGTAAAAAGGACCTTCAAGATAGTGGAGGCTCAGTGGTTTTCTCATCCATACTTCTAGTCTGTGGAAGGAGACCATATGGGGAAAAAAAAGAACCCTGCAGACAAATGACTGGCAATACAAATTATGTAATTTGGAGAAATATACAAAAAATGATTTTTAGTGTAGAATGGGTTATACTGACAAGGACTGGTAAAAATGTGTTCAGGTGAAGCATAATAAGGTAGATAAGAAAGTCTTTAAATGGAATCTTGAAGAGGTTGAAATGAGTGCCTCATCCTGTTAGGATTAGCAAGATTGCTAAATACAGTATGACAGCTAAAAGAGTACACAATTGACTCAAAATAGTATGTAAAGTTCCTTTCAGTGCTTCTTTATGAAAATGATGTGAGGTATAAAATAAGATGTCACAAATTTCGCTGTTAGGTCTTTGTTAGTAAGATAAATAACACCCTGAAAGACAGAAATAAAATTCTGGTTAAAAGTGGGCTGAAAATAACAGAATGATATTTAACAAAGAAAAATGCAAAGTCTTTCACAAGGAAGCAGAATCAAATAAGCAATATAATATTACTGCAAAAATATTACATACAAATTTAGACTGCATTATAATGCAATTCATAGGAAGTAACAGTCGCCATTCTGCATTGCTCAGATATTATGCCATATTGTCACTAGTTCTGGGACCCCCACAGGTGAAAAAATAAATGAATCCCAAGCAATGTTAGAAAGAATTCTGATAGGTAGAGCTGAAATTTATTTTCACAGTCAGAGAGGATGGAGTTGGAATAAAAAAAACTATGATTAGTCACTGAGCAAAGAGGATAACAAAGTCTTCATTGGATACAGCAATGAAAGAAAGATGATATATTTTGTCCTCCATGACAAGGGAAAATCCAAAACTCAGGTGATTGGACAAAAGGTGTGGAGGATATCTTTGATTATCCCCAAAAAACTTTCTGCTGTGTCATGAAGACACAGATATAGTGGCAGCCTGGACTGCTTCAGTTGTGTATGAACAGGATCTATTTGTTAGACTAGTTCAGTGATGGCAAACCTTTTAGAGACCAAGTGCCCAAACTGCAACCCAAAACCCACTTATGCATCATCGGGTGCCGGGTGGGTGTGGCCCATTGGCTGGGTGTGGCCCATTGGGTGGGCATGGCTGTGGTGGTAACGGCAGACTGGGTGGGACTAAAAACTTCAATCAATCAATTCCAACTTTGCAAGATCTTTTTTTTTCCCCATGAGAAGTTGAAATTGATTGATTGACTGAATTTTTTATTTTTTTTTTGCACACAGTGGTGGAGGCCTAAAGCAAAAAGGTTTTATAAAACCCAGCTGAAGGCCTAGGACTGGGCCGACGGTGTGCGTGCCCACAGAAAGGGTTCTGAGCGCCGCCTCTGGCACCTGTGCCATAGGTTCGCCACCACTGGACTAGTTCATAAACTGTTTTAGAAGACACTTTTCCATGAAGGAGAACTTCGGCTATCTGAAAAGTAGAAAAACTACCTTGCTATTTAAATATATAGCTTCAGAGGAAGATGAATAGAAAAAAAAATGAAAATATCTTTGAATGAACATGGCATGGCTTGAATGAAAACTTCTGAAAGGGATCCATATGCATTTAAATGCTTTCTGTAAATGTCTTGAAAATAACATATAACCAGAAATACATACCTGTCTATTAGAAGATACTGAGAATAATTGCACAAAGAATCCTAACTGTTTTGACATTGTGTTATTATTGTCTCAATTTTTGTGTTGGTTACAAAAGCAGGTGGGTGTAGTTGTTTGTAGTGTAGTTTCATAAGTCACTTTCTAATTACAATGAAGCAGGCAGAGCAAAAAATATATAAGTTGCTGAAGCATATGGGAGAAAATACAAATGAATACTGATTTAGACTATAAAATATAATGATTAAAAGTGTTCCATGAGTATATTTTATAAAGATAAATGATGCATGTTCCCTTTTTATTTATTGGAGGAAAGGTATTCAAAATCATCCATGATGACAGTTGCTAAGTCAACAGGCTGTATGAGATGATTAAAAAGGGGGGGGACTAACTGCTGAGGATGATATTGGTTCATTAAATAAATGTTTTAAAAATTCCATGCATTTAAAGATAAATCTGGTAATAGGGAGAGAGGGTTGAGGAATTTCTAAACATAAAGATAATCATACCAGTTCAAACTTCTTCTAAAAAGAATGCCAAAAGAAAAAAGAAGAAAAATAAAATTAAAAAGCATAAGTAAATCCCTGAACTACATTTCAATACCTTTTTTACTCATTGATGTACTGTACAGTACTTAATGTTTCTAGTTTCTGCTCTAAAATGGTCATGCAAAAAATGGGTTGATGTCATGTCACTTGGCAAAAAGGGTTTCCCATTGTTTTTGGTATACCAGAGATTCAGAATCAATCAATCAATCAATCAATCAATCAATCAGAATAGAGGTGGAAGGGACCTTGGAGGTCTTCTAGTCCAGTTCCCTGCTCAAGCAGGAGTCCCTATATCATTTCAGACAAGTGACTGTCTGCACCTGTGGACGCAGGAAGGCAAGCTCCGTCTTCCACATCTGAATTCGTTCCTCTGGGGGATCCTGGAAAGGGTCAAAAGTCACCCTGTAGGGGCGATGAGCATGGAGGGGACACCCGCTTGATTGCAGGAGGGTGGTGGCCCTTCTGTTTGATCTGGGGAAGCCCTCCAAACAGGCGGGGGAAAGACCAGCCATAGCAATATGGCTCATCACTAAGCTGCTGACAGCTAAAATCAAAATCATCACCAAGCACCTTTAAAGCAATGCAGATGAAACTGGGTGAGATTTGATCCTCTGTTTAAGACTTTTAAGTATTTTTTTCCTATAAAAGCTGCCTAAAGTATTTTTGCCCCTGTGAGGAGAGAGGGAAGGGAATTTTTACCCCACCCTCTAAGAAAAGCCATGACTAACAGAGCAACTATAAGAACAATTTTAATCTAATTGGATGTATATTCTTTTGAAACGTGGGGACTAAAAGTGTTTTTTTTTTCTCATTGAAGACGTTTGTTTTTATTTTTTTTTAAAAAAAATAAGACTTGAAAAACCACCATATAAATTTTGGATTTAAAAAGCTTAAAACGGCATTGGTGACTTCTTGTGGTGAAGTATGGTATTACAATTTGTTATTGCTTAAAAGAGATTTCACTTGAAGCCCAGACTTTAGGTAAAATTTCTTTGACCTTGACAGCTACCACCTGTGAAATACCCAGTTGCAAAGAAGGAACTTCTGGGCAGCATATCTAGCCTGTTGGAACTATGAATGTAAACTTTTACTGACTCTCAGAGCTATACTTGGAGAAATGCTTTCCTATTTCTTTATATGAGAAGCATATGTTATTATATGAGATGATGGAACACCTTGAACTAAAAACTTTTACTTGATAAACAACTTCTACTATAAAGACCATCTATAACACGTGAAATAGATGTCCCATGCCCAGCTACAAAAGACAAAAAACTATTTTTAACATTTGATTCTAAAGTCTGCAACAACATACTATCAAGAGAATATGGATGAAGACCAGTATTAATTTTGTTGGACAGTATTTAATATTTATTTGTTATGTATATGTAGGGGTGTGGATCTGTACATATGTTGTATATAGTATGTTTAGGTGTGTGTCATGTTTGTGTTTCACTTTGAGAGCAGGCAACTAAATTTCATTTTTGATGTGTGCCGTTGTGCCCACAGTAAAAAAAAGGACAATAAAGGTTATCTTATCTTATCTTAGTTCTTGGGGCTCTTATGTTAACCTAGATAATTCTCATTGTAAAAGCTTAATTTATTAAGAAATACATAACTACTCTGAAAATATCTAATTCTTTTTCTTTTCTCTTGGTTTTATTCAAAATTATGTGTTCTCTTGACTTTTCTTTTTAAGTTCACTTTTGTGTTGTATACAATAACCTTTAATAAAGGCTTTAGTTGCACATATTTCTATGCATTAAATATGTATTGAATGCAAATGGGCAATCTCATGATTTCTCCTTTTTCCAATCCAAATTCACTGTCAGGCCACTCACCTCTATGGCAATACTGTCTCCACTCCTTCAAAGATGTTTAGTTTGTCATTAATCCTGAGAGCTCCTGGATTTAAGGATTTCTTGATTCGGTTTTGGTAATCCTTTTTACAGGACAGATCCTCTTTTCTTTATCTTTAGAACTTTTCAATCTTAATAGCATAGTTGAACACACCCAACCGATATTAGCAATATAAACTTAAGAGATGAAATCCTTTAGCGACCTTCTTCTGCAAAATTATATATGTACTAGCACCAGGTAATTATGTCCCAATGGCAAAAACAAGATGATCCCTCCATGTTTACATCTGATTTTATTTCTTCTCATGCAGATTTCAATATTCCCTGACTGATGCTCTTCAGCTCCTGCGTAACTGATTAATATTTGATAAACTTCAAGAGGATTTTTGGTTTTTTTTTAGCTCCCTCTGACAATAGCCCCAATTATACAGCTAATTCCCTCTGCAGCTCTCTGCATTTTTCATATTCCATTTGTTAGCCTAACAACCGGTGTATGATGAACTATAGCCTACATTTTCTTTTAAAATCTCCAAAAAGAATCGGCAAGACCTCCTTTGATCAGGGATTCACTCTTACAGTGATGAAAACACCACTTTCCCCTATTAGGCTTGGTAGTTATACACTTCATATGAACCTTCTGGTTTCTATCAAAAGATAAATGGCAACTGTCTCCAAATTAATGGGATTCAAATATCAAATGATTGCATCCCCATCTTCCATGCTTGGAAATAATTAAAGAGGGAGATGATGTTCTGAAACGGCAGTTTCTACTTTTTATGTTCTAATTCCTTTTGTTCTCATAGTTATAGAAAGATGTAGAAAAGGGCTGGATGTCTCAACCAGTAATATCTGATGCCAAAAAGACTCCTATCACCTTGGATCAGTTCACTTTTCTTCTTCTTGGGGGCAAATTAATAAAGAACATTATTAAAAAGAAGACAACTGCTGTTTAAGTTTTCTCAGATTCAGACTAGAGCCAATACAAGTAGTCCTCGACTTACGACCACAACTGAGCCCAACATTTCCGTTGTTAAGTGAGACTTTGTTAAGTGAGTTTTGACCCATTTTACGAGCTTCCTTGACACAGTTGTTAAGTGAATCACTGCAGTTGATAAGCTAGTGACCTGGTTGTTAAGTGAATATCACTTCCCCATTGACTTTGCTGCAAAAGGTGATCACATGACCTTGGGACACAGCAACGGTCATAAGTATGAATCAGTTGCCAAGCATATGAATTTTGATCACATGACCTTGGGGATGCTTCAAAGGTTGTAACTGTGAAAAACAGCCATAAGTCACTTTTTTCAGTGCCGTTGTAGCTTTGAATCATCACTAAATGAACTGTTGTAAGTCAAGAACTACCTGTACTGTCTACAGGATTGAACTGTAACAAATATGGAGTACTGCTAAAAGTGGAGAATATTTGGCCCGTAATTCAATATTTTATTGAATTACGCATCCCAGCATCCTTCACTGATGTCAAAAATTGGAGGGTTATTAATTGCTTATTCTAGTCCAATATAACTGGATAACATGAGGAACATTCAAACTTTCTGTTCATTTTCTTGAAAAACTCTGGCTATTTTTTTTTTAGTTGTATACAGATTTTCTTTACCTTGTGACTTTCTTCAAATAGTAATAACTTTATTCTGCAAAGCTTTAATCCCTTAATCCATTTGAATCTATTTCCCTTCACTGAAGGAGGAAATAAAAATACTGTATTGTTTTCTATCTCCTGTACCTTATTTACCAAAGTGGCAGAGAAATTGAATGTAGTAATTTTATTTTTCTAAGTAAGTCAGAAATGCTTTTGATTGTGCATTAAAAACTATTTCTAATTTGGGTTAGTTAATCTCTTTGGCCTACATGTGTGTGTGCTAATGCACACATATGCATGGAACATAACTTCTAGGACTGTACTTTAGAGCCTTTTAGCACTCTCTTTGCTCTTTTTAGGAGAGTTTATATACTTCAATCATAAACGTTTTTAGTATACTAGGTATTCTAATAGCAGCTTTGTAGTTGCTATTCTAGAGACAGCAGATTCTGTTTGCTGTGAACAAGTGGTCATTCAGATTTTTGCAAAGGAAATGTATTACTGGAGGACACTAGGACATGAAAGAAGGACTTCAAAGGGACCAACTTAAACTGCTTTATCGTTTTAATCAACTGAATATTATCTCACTTCTGGAAGCTTGATTCCAGAGATAGATATAATTGGACAGCTGCCAAGGCCCAATAGATGCTGAGGGAGCCCTATGTCACTCATCCCTGACTATCCTTGCCTTTCAAAAGGCACTAAAGCACTGTTATTCAAACTTGGCAACTTTAAGATGTGTGGACTTCAACTCCCAGCCAGCTGGCTGGGGAATTCAGAGAGATGAAGTCCACACATCTTAAAAGATGCCAAATTTGAAAAACACTGTGTTAAAGAACGGTTGTGTCAATGGGCCTGGGCATCTGGTTATGGTTTACAGACTGGTAGATAATGATTGATCCATGACTTGTATTTGTATGTTTTTATGTTTTGGTTTTTAATGTTGGTTTTAATTGGTTCCTAAAACTTGTTTTTGAGGGTTATTGTGCTTTTCATGTGTTTTGTTTATTGGTTATATAATTATTTGTTTGCTTTTAACTATGTGAGCCACCCAGCTTCCTGAATGTGACTTGGGCAACTATGAAAATTGAATGAATGAATGCTGATCCTGCAACAAGGTTGCTCTTAAATGTGGGAGAAGGTGATTGTTTGTTTTGCTTCATATTTTAGATTATCTAAAACACAATGTGGCTCATAGCCAGACCAAAACAGGATAGTGGTTACATAACGGGCATTACCAAGAAGAACATTCTGAGGCATTTCATTCACAATTTAGAGCACTGAAAACCAGGAACAAAGTATAATTGTGCACATGCATTATTGCAGTAAGCTCTTGCATATATTAATACATTCAATATTACACTAAGCATGGACAATTCCTTATTAAAACACATCAAATACCAACAACAATATTAACAAGTAATTCAAATCAAAATGTCCGTCAGTGAGGAACAATTAAGAAAGAAGAGGGTCTGATTTGAACATTGTCCACCCATCTTGACTTGGCAGCAAACTATTCTGACAAGAACTTGCTAGCCCTATTGCTAATTCCTGCCTTGGTCCTATGGTGGTTTCTCTGGCTCATTCAAGAGAACAATAGTTTTGTCCAGAGTATTTATCTATCAAAGCACACAAAATAAAGACAGTGGCTGAATCCTTGGGCTTTAATTCCATTTCCCCTGTCCAGGAAAATATTTGCCAATCATTACAATGATTCGGGAATGGAGAAAGGTCTAACCCTAGGGTTGTGCCTCAGTGCACAACTGCAGTGTTCATGTCCACCCTCTTTTCTTCTACAAAAAGGTAGGGTGAGGCAATTGGTTTTTCTCCTGCCTCATGTTCCATGGCTGTATCAATAATAGGAAAGGTATACATGAACGCAGAGACTGAGACAGGTTTAGTATCTCTATGCTTTGGGAAGCTAAGTCTGAGTGATCCCAAAGCTCCAGATAGGCTGCAATTTTGATATGGTGCTAAACCCAGGTTCAAAATAAGCCAGTTGAATACATGTCTGCCAGTAAAAATAGAGAACTGGGTGTCTCCAAACCTGGTTCCTGCTTAGGTGATAAATATAGAGAAGCTGACCCAAAAGGATACCATGGTCAATGGTATCGAAAAGCCATTGAGAGGTCAAGGAGAGTGAGATTGCACTACTCCCATCTCACTCTCACCAGAGATCATGGAAAAGCGCAACCAATGCCATTTCCATTCCATAACCAGGCCTGAATCCTGATTGAAAGTGGTCCAGATAATCCATTTCATCCAGAACTCTCTGCAGCTGCCAGGCCATCATCTTTTCCACAGTCTTCCCTAAGAACAGGAAGTTGAAAATTGGATGAAAATTGCCCAGGCAGGTGGGATCTAGTGATGTTTTTTTAAGGAGGGGGCAAACCAGAGTGTCCTTAAAAGCAACCCTCCCACTTTGAGGGATTCCTGTGTTACTTGTTGTTCCCTGCAAGGCAGGAAGATCCGGCCCTGACTAATCCTTCATTTCAGCATTGGCAAAAGACCTGCCCTTTCCCCCAGGAGGCAAACAAAATGGAGGCAGAAGAAAGAGAAAACTTAAGGGACATGCCCACATCAGCCAGAAGTGGTCAGTAGGTGCCAGGATTCCCTAGCCTCATCATTGTGATTTGAAGACAAGAGTCAAAGAAAAACATTAGATTTGATACACTTTGTAAATATTCCTGACAGGTTATGCAAGGAAAACAGTACTTTATTTTTATTATTATTTTTTAAAAAGTGAGGATCAGTTCGGCCTGTCTCAGTAATGGGCTGAGGGCAGTGGTGAGATTCAAATATGTGAACAACCAGTTCTCTGTGTGGATGCCACTTCTGCAAGTCCATTCTGGGCCTGGGCAACAAAAAATTAGCTACCGGTTCTGCCGAAGTGGTGCGAACTGGCTGAATCCCACCACTGGCTGAGGGTAAGAGGAAGGCAACATCATGGGGACATGGCAGACTAGAAAAGCTGCCAGGTTATGTTCATGCCATAGTTAGATTCTAGTGGAGTAAACCTCAGGGATACCTAAAAGCCCATGGGATACTTCTAACTTTTCCCTGTTGTTTAGAGGATAGGAATCGTTTCTGTATACTAGGCCATTGCCCTTTCAGCTCTGTTGCCAAACAGATTTCTTTGGAATTTTATTTTTTGTTTAATATTTTGCAGATGGTTCAGAAAATTTCCCCAGTGAGTTTCAGTGAAAGAAAAGTTCTTATAGTACTTGCTGTATTGTATTTTAAATGTAGATGTACTGCAAATACTACAAGCTGTCTGGTTACATGGGGAGATTCTCCAAATAAAAAGCTCCTATTGTTCAAAATTGCTTTCTCTCTTTCTTTTTTCATTTTTCTTTTTTCTTTACATTGATAAGGATCAAGTTCCATCTAATTTCTTCCTTCATCCTCTTAATTGTTTCCTTTAAATGGTAACAGAATCCAATGCTTCTTTTGCCTTCCTAGTGGAACAAGGCATTATATAATATTTCACTGTCAAAGGATGTAACCAGGATAAATATATGTGAAGAGTACCTACACTGAAGCCTGGAGGACTACTTAACAGGCTACAGTTTCCTGTTTCCAATTGCTTACATTTTGAAATTCAATAAGGTTGAGCTGACCCAACTCTCTTAGGTCCTTCTAAGCTTCAAAAAATTGCAGGAATCCATTTTTAGAACATGGCTACAAAATCCATGATTGCATGATAGCCTTTAACAAACAGTTCTGTAACTAACACACATACATGCACGTCATTCAGAAAAAAATGTATGTAGCACTGTGACTTCCATGCTGGAAAAAAAAAGCATTTCAGCTACTAATTGCTGCCTTCAGGAGAGCAGCCTTCATAATTTCCATGTCATTGAAAGCTGCACCTCGAGAAAAAAAGAACGAAAAGAACAATATGATTAAGACTTTACACAGTTGCCGGAAGACAACATTTTAATAATTATGTTTAGTCTCCAGCAGGGATGCTACAAGCACTCAAACAGGAGGGGGAAAGAATCCTTTTACAAATCTCTGATAAAATATGCTAACAAGAAATGTAAAAAGGAAGCTTATGGCTGAGCATGGGCACAATCCTCCAAATAACTCTTGCAGCCTCCAGAACTTAGCTCCCCTATACTATGAGATGTAATAAGGACTGTAAGCTGTTACATAGGCTTATCTCCTGCCACATATGAATTCGGCTTTCCACTAGAAAAACAAATCCAACTGCTCTAGGTCTGCCATATTCTTGACATAATTTCATCACTGCCCTGCCACTGTAGCTTTTCACTTCCAAAACTGAAAAAAATAATTTCAAAAATTATGGTTCCCATCTCCTGAAAGTTCGCCAACACGCTCTTAAGAGGTACTGCCTAAAATACCAAGAGATGCAAATATTTCTCCCCTAAAGCAAATATACATGCATACCTTTATTTATGTGACTAGGACATCATCAAAACTTATTTTTCCCCTTCCTGTTTGAAGCTTTCCCCCCCCCCCGTTTGATAACTTAAGTTACAGGAATTTATTATTCCTATAACTATATTAGATAATTTAGATGAGTGTTTCTTGGTATTTAGAACTTCTATGAGAGTTGAATGTGAAATAATGGTGCCTATCTATACCTTTAAATAAATAGGGATATTTTACTTGCATTTAGTTCTTTGCATACTCATCACCATTCACTATACAATTATACCAGCAGTGGACAAGCTTTTTAAAGCCATTACTAAAGAATGCCACACTTTGTATCTGAAGAAGCTTCTTGGATGAAAAGTGAAACATCTTCAAGGAAAAACTAGGAAGTCCACCTGCCTCTTGAAAAAGCACCTTTGGGACAACCATGACCTGGATGACTGAGGATCTCCATAAACATATTCCTACAATTCTGAGAAAAGATGGAAGTCAGAGTTTACCAAGCCTGGACTATATGCACAAATCATCTTATATTGAAGAACGTCAATAATGTGACTCACACATTCCTCTGAAATATGAAGCTTAACAAAAAAGAAATCTCTTTGAGTAATTCATGGATTTACTGTAATCAGTTCATCATTTTTTTTTCATGTTAGTTATTGTTGCTATTTCCTTCCAGATCACACAAGTCAGCTCTTCTCAATTCATTATCTTTACATATATTTTTGAGGGGCACAGTGATGTACTGTGCTCACATGAATACAGTCGTCACTATAAGGAGCCTGCATTTGACAGTGAATTTCAATTGGATGGACTCCTTTAGTAGTCAAAATCCAATCACGCTTCATTGCCTAAAGCACATTCATGAGTGCGTACTGCAGTTTTCATTTCATGAACAGTAGCAACACAATTTTTTCTCACTGAAATTTCCTGCCAAAATAACTGAAGAAATAGATGCTAAATAATTTATTAAAGCTTTGGTGAATCAGTATTTTCATGTGTTGTTAACCTATAACATTATTTTTCATTCATCCCTGGTAGATGTATGGACTTAAAGTCCCAGAATAATCTAGCCAGAACCACCATTGCTGAGAAATCTAGGAGTTGACGTCCACAAATCTGAAAGTTTCCAAGTGTGCAAAACATGGACTTAGACAGATAATATGAAACATTATAGCCTCACTTCACAGTTAAATTTCAAAATTTGGATCTAGATTTTTCTCAATTGAACCCTCTTCCCCCCCCCCGCCACACTATGCCAATGACATCTTCTAACATGCTATATATCTATATTTTTATTTTGTTCTATTTATTTAATTTTTAGCTTTGTTAAGGCTGCCCAACTCCAAAAAGAGTCTGGGTGGTTTGGAACATACTGTTTTTTGTCTAAACTGACAAACAGATTTTTGTTATTGGTGATTTGTTTGAAAGAAACTACTTTTAAACTATGGATTATGAAACTGGCTTACTTATTACTAATTTGTTTTAACTACACTTGACAGCCGGATTAGCACTGAACTATTTGGATGATAGAAATTTGGAAAAAAACTTTCATCTCCTTTCCATAGCCTCATCAGAAGAAAAAGGAAGTGATCTATTTGGCTTATTCCCATTACACTAAGGACATCTTTGAATAGACTCTACACATGTATGATCTTGTGGTATTATCTGTGTACAGCAACAGAGTTGATTGTTTGTTTATATATTTATTTGTTTTTCTGGATCAGTTGCAACATGTCCTAAATTGCAGAGGGGAAAAAATCTGATGTTCCCATTTGCAATTCTGAAGCTTTGGGAAATGTGGACAGGACATTTTGCATGGTAGACTCTTGACTCAATCAGCTTCTGGCTCTTGGGTACAAACTGGTCTCTTCCTTCCTTCCTACAGATTTTCAGCTGCTGCAGTGCCTTGGCAGTGTTGCGTCTCCTCTATCATAACAAGGCTTTGCATCTCCTCTTCCTAAATAGCAACCATCCCTGGATTGGGAACCCCTGCTCACTATCACTCATGCACTGCACTCTACATGAGGCTGTCCTTGAAAATAACTTCAGTTGGTTCAGATTGTGATAGTTCTGGGCACCTCACAATTTACCAATGTTAGACCACTGCTGTGTCAGTTGTATTGGGCCTGTTTCTTTCCAGGTGAAATTCAAAGTAATAGTTAACACTTTTAAAACTCTGTATGACATGGGGCCAGGTTATCTATGGGAACACATCTTCTTGAGGGTATCTACACATCCCACTAGTTTGGATAAGGTGGACTTCCTCCAAATTCCCTCTTTTAAATGTTGTCATTTGGTGGTACTAGGAATCAGGACTTTTCCATAGTTCTGCCTCATTGTAGATCAGGTCCTCCTTTTGGATGGCCACAAAGACTTGGCTTTTCCCTCAGGTACTCAAGAAGGGAGTTGAACACAACATTTGTAATAGTAATCCTTGATTGATTGAGAGGGTTTTAATTTTTTTTGCATTTTGTTACCTATTTACTGTTATCCACCCTGAGTTATTTTATCGGTGGCCATAGAAATCTTTAAATAAATAAATAGAAGGATACTGATTGAATACCTTTGTGACAATTGGCCAAGTGGAAAGAATTAATTTCTCCCTAAAATTTGGTTGGTGCTGTTAATCTGCCTTGGTGCCTTGCACAATTTTGCTTGACTGAAATGTATACATATCGTTCAGATGAACTTTACTTCTTAGACAATATTTATGGGAATTAGGGATTTCTCCCTCTATTCCCAGTACCGTGTTGACTCACTAGGGACATCTTGCAAAGTTGGTTATTTTAACACAACAGCCACATTGCTTCACTAAAGAGCTTGCTTTCCCCTGTGTAATATTTACAAGAACAGAGTCAGGAGCTTGAAGAAATTGAAAGGATGCAAAATACTATAGTTTGATCTACCATTGCCTAGAAGATGAGAACATCTCTGCAATTTGTTAGTTCAATTTTTTTTCAGCAGGATCTTTAGCTTTCTGAATGTATATAATAGAAAGTTGGCATAAGGAATGAAGAAGCACATATTGGAAGAAAACTTTTCCAAAGATGTGTGATTTAATTAAAATATAGGCTTCACCAAAGATGAAAAACCTACACTCAAAGGATGTTGGCATTTTTTGGGGCACATGAGGACTTGGTTAAAGTTGGTGGTTCTCAGAATTCCTTTTAAAACTATTTGTTATGGCTGCTGTTTTATACTCACTTATATAACAAAAGAGTCTGGTGGTATACAGATTAACAAATTTTGTTACTGTATATCATTGCACGCCATTCTATGAAATGCCTGCAATCTGATGAAGCAAGCCATGATCTACAAAACCTTATGCAATAATATATGTATGATCTGTGAAGGTTTGGTTAAAATTGGGGATTTTAATTTCCTTTTAAAATAATTCCTGATATCTAGCAGAGTAAAATATTACTCAGTAGAATTTTCTGAATACTTGTACATAATAAAGCATACATTGAATTGTTAATGTATTATTTTTCCTCTGATATTGTAGTTTTATATATGCATTTATCCTTTCCAACATGGGGAAAGCATTCAACCACATCACCATCCTATTTCACGTCCTAGATGGTGCAACCCAGATGCAGAGATTTATGAATTCATCTTTCGTCCTTAGGCAGGCTCATCTCCCATTGTCATTGAAAACTGTGCCTCTTGAATAGTCCGGGCTACACTTCTGTGATTCCTTATTTCTGTGATACTAAATATGAAATAATGTAATTGCAATTCACGCTGAACTGAACCTTTCTCCTCCTCCTTGTTCTGTCATATGTGGGATGGAGAAAAATTAAAAGTCCAGCAAAAAAGATGAAAAAAGAAAGAGATTTGGAAGAAAAGTCACATTGTAGTGAGGCATGGAGGCTTGCCTTACAAGTTATCAAGGAGAGGAGATCTTTCTCTGTCTCTCTATTTTTAAAATATCTAGGGCCTTCTCATAGCAGTGCAGGCATTTATCTCATAGGTTTGCAATTTTTCTGGAATGCCCATGTGAACAACACTCTTTAGTATAGTTATGCAGTTATTCCTTTGAGACTATGTGGGAATTTTATAAAAATAAAAGAAGATGACCTCTTGGATGCCTGGGGACACTTGTGTCTTCTGTTCTAGGCTAATGTAATTTTTAATTTATATAAATATATATAACATTTTGCCCATGAAAGAGGAAGGAGAAAAATGTTTTGCAAGGAATGAAGAATTTCTCAAATAGGACATAGGAACTGACCCAGCACTAGTTGCAACTAGTAGAGACCTATCATTTATTTCACATAAAGAAGAATGGTTGCTGAGCTAATCTACCTTATCAAGGACAAAATGGGATGATGACAATTATGCACACTGCAAAGTATTTCTCGAAGTACAGTAAGTCAGGTTACAAATAAAAATAATTCTTTAAAAAATATGCATATTTGTCCTCGGTGCTTTTAACTTTCTGCATATTCTAAGTTCTTCCTACCCCCCCCCCTTTTCCTAACTTCTTTAATTAGCTTGATTAGCTTAGTGACTTCCTTAGCTGAAACAATAACTACTTTTTCTACATGCATTACACATGTAATTTTCTAATGCTAAGCACATTATTTTCTCCTGGAAAAGATCCTTTATGTTAGCACATGAGAAAAAGATAAAACAATTTTTCAAGGGGAAAAAAAAACACGACAGTTGATGTTTTGAGGGTTTTAAGAGAGCAAACCTGTTCTGCAATTTTTCATAAGTTTGGAGGCCTGTGTTGTTTTGTTCTAGAAGGGAAGTTTTATATGCATGTTGAAAAGGGAGATTGATCAAGTGGACCTACAATCACCATCTCTCTATTTCCTAGCCGAGGGCTTCCTTCTGTATGCCAAGACCATTTCTTCATATTTGTCAGAGCTTCACCCTGGGCTCAATAATAAATCTCTCTTTAGGAATTCAAAACCTCATTTGGGAATTACCAGCAAAGAGTCAAGGACAAATCTCTGATAGATACATTGCAGTTATTGCAGATATGAGAATGCTTAATAATTAAGGTCATCTTGATTGGAAAACCAAGTAATAAAGTCCTTTACTTATAACAGCCCCAGGTTTTAAATTTTCTCTCTTCCACCCTTAGTCTCAGATGTGGAAAGCATCTCTGCGTATTATGATAATGGTCTTCGTACTTTTTTTTTGCTCAGCTTTAGTTCTGACAAGGCTGGCCCCGAATCTCTGTAGCAGGCTGTAAGAATAACCTTCTGGGTCAGGAGGTAGACCTGAGCATAGATATTTTGATATTTTTTTCAACCTTCAGGTGGACTCAACAACTCTCTAAAAGAATTTCAAATGACCAGCTGCCTGCAAGGAGTATAAATCCTTCCATTCCCCAACATCCAGTCAGAACTGAAGAAGCTTCTTGGATGAGAAGTGAAATGTCTTCAAAGAAAAACAAGAAAGTCCAGTTGCCTTGTGAAAAATCATTGTTGGGACCCCTGGTTTGCCTTTACAGTTTGATTTACTTCAGGCAAGACTGCTAGGGCTGCTGCAGTGGTCGGATTCAGCCAGTTCACACCAGTTTGGCAGAACTAGTAGCTAATTTTTTGTTGCCCCAGCCCAGAATGGATTTCTGGAAGCGGCATCCACACAGAGAACCGATTGTTCACATATTTGAATCCCACTACTGGGCTGCTGGCCCTGGTTACTCATCTAGCAGCCTTGAGTCTTACAGCCCATTTTTCACCAAATGTCCAGGAATTCCAGCATCTAGCACTTTCCTTGTAACTCGGGTGATGACCAAGCTGGTATGTGTTTCTGTAAATTATGCCTCACCAAATTTTTATGGGAGAGTCACTGTTCGCCTGACTGTGATCTGAAACATCTAGAGTGGATAGGTGTTCCCTTATCATTTTCTTGCCTATTTTGACTTGTATTTCTATTTTGTCTTTTATGATATTGCTTTTGATAGGTTGGATTGTGCTTGTGTGTGTGTTTAAAGACAGAAACAAAAAAAAAAAAAAGAATTAAGCAGTTCTGTCTTTTTCCCTGCTACCCATCACCTCCTTACCATCTTCTCCCATTAGCGGACTGATTTTTTTCCTTGACTTGTTTATTGCTGAAAGAAACTTTTAAAACTATTTTTTATATTTGTTGCAAGTCTTACTTCACTCTGACCCTTAGCTTTCCTGATTTTATAGGTTCAGACTTTTTGTGGCATTCTGTTTTAATTATGTGTCCCTCTCTCCATGTTTAATACTTGTCCTTTTTGTCTCTCTATTTCTCAGAGAGTTTTTTATGCAATCATGCTGGTTTCATCTGGAATCTCTTAATTTAATTTCGCAGTGATATTGTACTAGACTAGTCTTTTATAATTTCATTTTTTAGAATTTCCCTAATTTTGTGAATTGTTTTCCCCCTTAAGATTGAATGGCCTCAGAATGGTTTATTTAAAAAGGGCAATGATATAGTATTATTTTCTGCATTATTATTTGTTTCATCAATTTAGGCTTAAATAGTGTAAATATTAATATTTATGGAAAGCAGAATGAAAAAAGACCACATTTGGTTTATATTTAAATATTCGTATAAGTGCATATTATGGTACATATTTTAACCATGACTATAACAAATTTTCTAAATATATTTGGGTTCTTTTCAAATAATGCATCCATTCTGGACTAATGCTCTAGATTTAATTAATGGAATGACTGATCATTGAAAATCAGAAAACCCTAACCTGTAACTGAGATAGACAAATTTATTAAAAGGTGGAGTTTGTTTACAGTGTTCAGAATCACAAAAATA
The DNA here is from genome assembly GCF_001527695.2 of Protobothrops mucrosquamatus. Taxonomy (NCBI): domain Eukaryota; kingdom Metazoa; phylum Chordata; class Lepidosauria; order Squamata; family Viperidae; genus Protobothrops; species Protobothrops mucrosquamatus. The sequence goes on from NW_015386425.1 coordinate 587,358, forward strand.
TTAATCATAATTCGAATGAAACAAAAACATATCATAATACTCCATTTCTACTTTTTTATATATATAAAAGTTTTATTATTTTTTAAGAACTACAGTCTTTAGTGCTTAGCAAACAACATGTTGTCTGGGTTCAAGTATTTAACATTAACTTTTTCAATATAAAGCTGTTCAATACTACACAATCCAGAATTATTTCCCTGATTGTCTTATTCAAACAAGTATTTAAACATATAATGCTCCTTATAAAAGGTCAAATCTTCTGTTTTTTTAAATCTGACTCAAGCTTTCTTTCTTTGCCAAGTAGCTTTCCAAACCAGGGCAATTAGATCACCCATGAAATTTCTTTCTATTTTCATAAAAATTGCTTGGCATGAGGAAGACAATTTAGGTAGGGTATTTTTTTTGGGGGGGGGAATTCTGTCCATTTATATTCCTTAAACAACTCCTATTTCCTTTCTCCCTCTATTTCTCTTTTTGTTCCCTGTCTTCCAAGCTGTGACATTTCCCCTAACAGATCTATATTCTATTTTTTAAAATCTTATTCCTTGCCATCAAATATATTTTGCAGATTTAAGGGTTAAAAGGTCTTTTGCATTTTCATTGTTATAGCTAAGTCTTGCAGTATTTTGTTTTTATATAGTGATTTATATTTCCCTTGTTTACCTCTTCCATCTCTAAATCCATTTCCTCTGGTTTGTCTTCTGATTTCTGGATTATTTGTTCATTTTTGTAGTCATTATCTGGAAACTTTCTAGTTGTATATTTAATTTGGAGATTTGCTCATTTATATTGTCTAAATTGTTTTTAGTATTATGATTTCTTTTTATGTCCTCTTTGCATTCAACAATTTGAATTAGTTGTAGCATAGAATATATTTCTTTCTAAAAGGTGTTTGGGGTTTTTTTGAGACATCATTCCTGGAGATCCTCTAGTATTACCAGTCTTAGTAAGAGTAGATCAAAGTTTCCTCTAGTTTTCTGGTCTTTATATATATCCTTTATAATCCAATAGATTCCAAAGTATAGGTTCAGTCCTGAAAGCAATATTTTATAGTGATCCTTTGTCTCAAAAATTGACAATCAGGTAAGGTTGTAATCCACAATGTTCAAAATGATTCAAAATGTTCAACCTCTCTGAAAACAGCTCAAAAGTCTCTCCCAGCCAAGCATAGTCCAAGTCATTTTTTTCTTTCTCTCCCACTAGCTCTTGAAGTTAAAAGTCCAAGCTCAGTAGGTATTTGTAACCCAAGAAGGTCAGGATGATAAGTATGCCAAAATATTTTCCTTTATTGCCAGATGTTTTTCTGAGCTAGGAATCACCAAGCAGCCAGGAAGCAAATTATAGTGCTGTACACAAATACACCACTAGATGTCATTCAAAGTCCATTTTCCACTCTTAAAACAAATGATTGCTTTCTTATATTTCGCCTCAATGTTTTTTTTTCCAAAGAGAAAATCTTAACAGTTATCTCAGTTCTCAAATTTATCAAAACTGTAGCTTTATGTTACTTTCACTTCAGTATTGGATGTTTCTGTCTCCCATAAAATTAAAACGCTGCTTCCATTTACATTCAGAGGTTTTTAGCTTCTTGGGAGCCATTCCCAGGAAATTCAGTTGTAAAATAGTAAAGAAAGGATCAATATTCTCACACAGTTCCAAACATGCTGTTTACGAAGTGTTAATTGGTGCTTTTCTTCTTCGGTTGTCAGCAGCTAATGGCCAACCACAGGAATGTAGCTGGTCTTTCCCCTGCTGGTTTGGAGGGCTTTCCTTGGATCAAACAGAAAGACCACCATCTCTCTGTGATCAACAATGCACCCTTCCTACTTCATTGCTTCTTTAAGGTGATTTTAGTCCCTCTTTAGGGCCCCCGGCAGGGCAAAATCGGGTGTGGAAGGCAGACCCTGCCTTCCTGAGTCCCGTTTTGCTGAAACGCAAACCGGAAGTCTCCATTTCTACTTTTATTCATGGGCGGGATTCCTTGTTTTCATCTCTATGATAATATGACACTTTGTGGCTCCTGATACCAAGGTGCTATAAAACAATAAACATTGGGCTGCAAAATTGATTTTATTTTTACTACTGAATTTTGTATGATAACGTTTCTACAGAATAAAAATACATATTGTCTTAAAAACTGTATTATTTACTTTTTCAGCACAGTCATATTGTTTAGCTAAGGTTCCCACAGAATCTGAAAACAGTTAAACAAATATTTTAGAACGGTATTATCTGGATGTTTCATTGTTTTTATGCTATGTCACATTAAGAAAAAAAATGGCATTTTATTAAAATTGCATTTACCTATAATCTTATAACTGCTTATATTGCAATGCAAAATATTATTGTATCAAATAATACCAAAAAACCCCACCTGGATTTGTATAAGAACTATTTTTGATGTATTCAAAGAAAGCGTGCAGCTAAAAGGTTAAAATTCTAGTGAGGGAGGGTGAAGAGTAACATTCCCAATTGTGACTTTTTAAAGTAGAGATTCATCAATTGAAACATGTTTATTTCTCTCCCAGAAATGGAAAGACAAATCTTACCTTCATCGTCATCCGATTTTCTTTTCAGGATGCATAGAGAGTCAAACTTGGAACACATCTCTTTATTTTCTTCTCCATAGTCTTTTGCAGTTCTTTTTGCTTTTAGCTCTCCTTTGCTACTTTCTATAAAAAGAAATTCATGAAGCACCATCAGAATTAACTTTTAACACATATACTTTTACTTATTGAGGCTATTCCAATTTCTTATTATCATGTAAGATGCTTACAAATTTCAGTTTATCTATCTCTTTGTGGACTTTCTGGATTTCCCCTTTTAGTTTTCTACATTCCTCGTAGTTTTCTGGTTTTCTTTCTTTTCTTGTGCCATCACTGCCAGCTCCTTGTTCATTAGCAGCATGGGCAAAGGGAATATAAAAGAAGAATAAGTGGCTATAAATGTGTACTGATGATGTTATTTAGTTGGGTAATGAAATGTCTTCAAGAAACAACCAATCCCAAAGAGCACCAAGGGCCCCACAGTGTAACTTCTCTATCTGATTAAAACTGAATACATTTCCTTCACCCCTTCCTTAAATATAATATAGCTGCGATTAACAGTAGTTGCTTTCTCATCACCTAGAATCATAGGGCTAAAAGGGACCTTAGAGGTCTACTAGTTCAACACCCTGCCCAAAGCATGAATTCTTATAACATCCCAGACAAATGGATGTCCAATCTTTTCTTGAAAGCCTCCAATGATGAAACACCCACCACTCTGATAGGCAAGCTATTCCATTGAGTAATTGCTCTCACTATCAGGAAATTTCTCCTTAGTTCCAGATAGGCTCTCTCTTTAACAAGCTTCCATCTGTTCCTTCTTGTCCTGTCCTCAGGTGCTTTTAGAATAAGTCAATCCCCTCATCTCTATGACTGCCCCTCATGTACTGGAAGACAGCTATCAGGTCATCCCTAGTCCTTTTTTTATTAGGTTAGGTACAGCTAGTACCTTTAACCGATCAATGTATGATTTAGCCTCCAGGCCTCTTATCATCTTAGTTGCTTTTCTCTGCAATGTATGATTTAGCCTCCAGGCCTCTTATCATCTTAGTTGCTTTTCTCTGCAGTCTTTCAGCATCTTTTTTGTATTGTGGCGACCAGAACTGGACACAGTATTCCACATGTGGCCTCACTAGTGTGGTATACAGCGGTACTATCACTTGTAATCTTGATGCATCTCCCTCTTGATGCAGCCTAGAATTGCATTGGCTTTTTTGGCAACTGCAGCACACTGCTGGCTCATAGTTACTGTATGTAGTGGATGCCTAGATCACTCCCATAGTTGCCAGGTAGTGGCTATTCTATACCTGTGCATTTGTTTATTCCAGCAAATTTGATGAGGTCCCCTTTTGATGCCATCATCTATCTCTTTGAGGAAGATGTTGAAAAGCCTAAGACAGAACCTTGAGGTACTTGTTGCATGCTTCTCTCCAGGTAATTGTAGTTTCATTGAGGACTACAATACTGAGCATGGTTGTTCAGCCAATTCTGAATCCATCTGGTGGTGATACTGTCTATCCCACATTGTTCTATCTTATCAAGATGTAGGATGTGGTCTACTTTGTCAAATGCCTTATTGAAGTCTACATATGCTATATCCACAGCATTTTCTTGTTCCGCTAATTTAGTCCACTAATTTAGTCACTAATGTAGTCAGTAATGTAATCACACCTCCTTATTTGTATACACAGGTACTATATAAATATACTATATATTTATATAGTATCTGTGTTTCCCTTGTTCTTTTTCCAGCCAGCTGTTTCTCAGCCAGAATGTTTTCTTCATCTTGGACAGGCCCTGGCAAAAAAATAACACTTGTAAAGTGTACTTGTAAATATCACTTTCATTTTTAAAATGAAAATGTTATTGTTAAAATTGTACTCATTTCCTTGACTTTGAAGAAGTTTCTTCAAGCATTTGTTTTCCTTCACAAGACTTGCTGGCTAAGAATTCATTTTCCTCTTCCAGCTAAGATGCAGAAATTACAAGGAGCAATCATCAATCATATAATACAAATACTCTAAGCAGACAAAAAGAGAAGCTTAAAATAGGATTGTAAGAGAAATGAATTACTTACATCTCTTACTGTGGCATTTTTCTCAGCCATCCTCTCTTGGTGCTTCTCCATTCTTTCTTTCAACGCTTCTTGTTTTGTATTTTTATGGAAAAACACTTGTGCTATTACACAATATTCATGAAAGACATTACCTATTAATCCACCCAACGACGCAAAGACTGGTCACTAGAAATGGCACAGTCCGTTTAAAATGCAATGTTGGGGTGTGTTAGTGCAGGGAAACCGACCTTTTTGCATCTTTTCCCCATTAACATAAAGGGAATTCAGAACTTCTCCCAAAGACAGTAATTCTGAAGGAAGGGGTTTTTCCCCTCTGTGGTACAGAGGAAGGACTGCCCTTCTATCCCCACTCCTGCTACACCTACCTAAACAAACAATATGGGTGATTACTCTGGAGACACTACTGCCAAAAGAAGACAAAGGGGTGAATTAAGCTCACTCTTGACGTATAGATGAAAGAAAGAAAGAAAGAAAGAAAGAAAGAGAGAGAGAGAGAGAGAGAGAGAGAGAGAGAGAGAGAGAGAGAGAGAGAGAGAGAGAGAGAGAGAGAGAGAGAGAAAGAAAGAAATAAATAAAGGAAAAAAGAAAGAAAGAAAGAAAGAAAGAAAGAAAGAAAGAAAGAAAGAAAGAAAGAAAGAAAGAAAGAAAGAAAGAAAGAACTACAAGACCTCTGAAAACTGTCCTGTCTTCCCTTTATCCTTTTCCAAGCTACACTTACCCAACTTTTAATGCTTCTTCATTGAACTTTGCAGAGATTGATAATAATGGAGAGAGCTTTATTTCTGTCTGGAGTCATATCCAGCTGCAATGTGCTTTAGCTGCTTTGTTCTAAAGCAGTATGCAGTTCTGGCAAAATGCTTGAGCTATAAAGCCACATTTCGAAAATGAAGGTAACTACATCAATCTGTTATCAATCTTACATTGTAACATCTTCATATCCCTAGTTTTCAAAGTAATTTATATATGCCTTCTCTAAACAAAATGTTGATATCTGTAGGTGGGACAAAGTATAGTGAATTTAGATTTTTAGCAGCAGTCCTTAAACAGATTTCAAATGAAAGCTTGTTTCAATTTAACTTCTGAATGTTTCATTACCAGACTAGGTAACATCAGCAGCAGGATTTTCTTGTCCTATTTTCCTTAGCTTATAAATGTCTTGTGTGCCAGTGTGATCAGTTGGTCGTTTGGCTGTTCGTTTGGAGCTATATTTAAATTTATATTTAAATTCTGAGCAGCTGATTGGTTCTCTTGTTGATTGGTAGTTAGAATGGTCTGGTTGCTTACATATTCATATGCTGGCTCTAGATCAATATGCTTGTTAATTGCTCCTTTAGTAGAATATCAGGCTTCAATAAATTCACATATGTGGTGGGTGTTGGCATGCCCAAGGATTTTTGTTTCTTCCCAATTGAATCTGGTGTTGTTTATCAAAGTGGTTTAAGATTGTGCCTTTAAACTGCTAGTTGATGTTCATGAACCCTTGTTTTCAACTGCCTTCCTGTTTGTCCCACATAGGATTGCTTACAATTGTTGCAATTGATTTTGTATACTATATTGCTGTTGTATTCCTTCTGTATTTTGACTTTAGATAACTCTTTTCTGAGTGTAAATGTAGGTTTGTGGGCTATCATTATTCCTAGGGATTGCAGTATTCTGGCAGCCATTTCAGAAGTTCCTTTGATGTATGGCAGGACTTGTTTTTGTGTTGTGACTGGCTGTATATTTTGTCAGGGTTTGGATGATAAGCATCGTATTATGAATTTTTGGGGATAGCCGTTGCGAAGGAAAACATCAAAAAGGTATTTCTCTTCTGCTTTTTTTCATAATTCACTGCTGCAGTGCTGCAAAATAATTACTTTGCTCTATTTGTAAAATTGTCAGGAATAAAAATTTAATCCTCTAGCTCTAAATAGCTTTTTTAAAACAGGATTAATCTTGCACTTATATACCGCTTCACAGTGCTTTACAGCCCTCTGTAAGTGGTTTACAGAGTCAGCATATTTTCCCCAATAATTTGGATCCTCATTTTACTTACCTCAGAAGGATGGAAGGCTGAGTCAACCTTGAGCCGGTGAGAGTTGAACTGCCAAACTGCTGGCAATCAGCAGTTAGCAGAATTATCCTGCAATACTGTATTCTAACAACTGTGCCACCAGGGCTCATATAATCCATATTATTCTTCAAGAAACTATTTTATCTCAAAACTGGGATCTGGAAGAAACCATATTAAAATTTGATTTGAATTCTTAATATATATATAAATTTTGGGAAATGTTGCTGCTTGGAAATAATCATAGGACAGGGCAACAAAACCTGCTTGGATATACGTTAATGAAAAGGGTTCATTTTTACCTACTCTGCTTTTGCAGCTAGCAGCACATAATAGGTTGTTTTCTGTAAAGTTAAATCAGGCTGATACGATAGGAACTGAAACTGAATTTGCTTGGGATTTTATTTATTTATTTGTTCATTCATGTAACAGGGATATTTGTGTCGAAGCTGGTGTGAGGAGAAAAATAGCAGATTTCCACAGGCTACACAATTTGCCAGATTGTATCCATACTTTTTAAAAATAGCAGGAAGACCCTCACTAACCACTGTTAATCACTTTTAAGCAACAATAACTCATGACATCACCTCAGTTTTGCCTCTAGCCACTTTACAAACAATTGACAGTGCTTCCATGATAGTGTTGATGACAGCATGGTCAGAGGCTAGGGTTCTCCCATCTTTAGTTTAATGTAAGATGTTTCTGGGCCTCCTGACCACTAATTGTTTGGATTTTATGCAGCTGTCTGTAAATTGTGAAGAATTCATATGAAGTCAGCCGTACAAAAATACTATTAAATCAGTCAGTCTGTACCAGCTTCTATCCATCTTTCCTCTGATATAGTTCTGGGCTGATTATCGTAGAACAGGGGTCTTCAAACTTGGCCCTTTTATGACTTGTGGACTTCAACTCCCAGAATTCCTCAGCCAGCATGCCTGGCTGAAGAATTCTGGGAGTTGAAGTCCACAAGTCATAAATGGGCCAAGTTTGAAGACCCCTGTCATAGAAGATATTGGTACATGTACTGTTCTGGTTCCACTGTTGTGTGTAGTGATGTTAAATTGAGAGATGTTTTTGGGGACATACTATTCAATCTCAGCTGGTTCATTTAGAGCCTAACAGCCCCCAAATACTAGGTCAGGACTTTCACCATATCCCTGGTACATTCCAGGGATATGCAGTTGGTTATCATCACTATATCAGTGATCCTACATCCCAAACTGATGGATACCCTTCCCTCAGCAGCTTCATGTACTCAAGGGACCAGCCACTGGATGACATCCCCTGTCTTCCCTTATTTCCATCAACTGGGAATATCCACTCAGGAAATAGCAGAATTACTACTTGTTCTCAACTTCCAACCCTTGTAAGCTGTCCAGAATACTTTGCTTAATAATACTGAAGGCCCCTAGAAATGTAAAAGAACCAAGAAGGGTGCACTTCCCTGAGCAGGTCAAGCAGGTCCTGAGACTGTCATCCACCAGGGGCAAGCAATTCAGTTTCTGCCCAAGTCTTGAACCCTACTACTTTTTTAACAATTCCCCTAAAAAAAAAAAATGCCAAAGAAGCAGATAGAGAACGTGTCTAGCCTACATGTATTAGAACTGATATAATGTACTCATAAACTTATAACACCCAAACTCTTCTTCTTGACTCCATGCAGGTAGTAGATGTGCTGTGCTGCATAACCATGGCCATGGGAACAACGCCACAGTTTGATATGCTAGTATTTGTTTCTGCCATTTTCTTCCCAACTCAAAGGCCCTTTTCCAATCCATAGTAATTTCTTATGGACTGAGAGGCTGCCTTTCTGAAAGTTGCTTTTTCTTCTTGTTGTTCTTGGTGCAGAGGTGGCTGTATCCTTTTGTGCATTGGTCAGTGATGTAAACAAATGGGTTGTTTGTCATGGGGAGCAGGTAAATGATGGAGGAGACAGCATCCATGTATTGCAGCAGATTGTCTCCACCTGTCACAGCCAAAAACAGTAGGAAGGGATATGGGTGTGTGTGTGTGTCTCCCTGTCCCACTACCTTGGGCCATCCAATTGGTAAATTGAAAAAGGGGTGAAGGACATGCTGAACTTTCTCCAGTGCTAAAAAGGGACATGGGGTAGTGGAGCAACAATGTTCACTGTTGTCCGCTGGGTGCTTCATCCTATGGCTTTAACCCTGCCTAATGGCCAATGCAGTTTAACATATGAGAATAGAACACTCACTATTTATTTGTTTACTTATCATGTTTAAGAACTGCTCATCTCCCACCCAAAGGGACCAAAGGAACTGTACAAATGAAATATTAACAACATAAGCACCATATATAAAATCTAAAAGAGGCAAGCAATGTTAAAAATTAATTAGGAAGAGGGATTTGAGGACTCTAACCAGCCCAACGACTGTATGCAACCCAAGCAAAGCCACAGAGTCATGTTTCCCAGCCTGTTCCTGTGAATGTGTTTAAACTGAAGAGGCCTGAAAGCAGATGTGCAAATATTTTTAAGATGTTCAGGTCAGGTGCAAAAGTTATTTTAAAAATTATTTTAAAACAATTTTTGCTTGTTCCTAGATTTTTATCCTTTTCATTTTATTTCATTATTATTATTATTATTATTATTATTATTATTATTATTATTATTATTATTACTACTACTACTACTACTACTACTACTATTATTATTATTATTATTATTATTATTATTATTATTATTATTATTATTATTATTTATATCATTTTGCCTCTTTGAATCCTAAAACCTATAGTCAAGAAATGCAAGTTGACAAGTAAATAAATAAATAAGAGGATCTTTTACCTCAAACAGGCTTTCCCTGCATAATACAGAAATGTCTCCATGATGAATTCAATGAACTAAACTAAACTAAACTAAACTAAACTAAACTAAACTAAACTAAACTAAACTAAACTAAACTAAACACAAATATATTAAATATGACAAAAACAAATAAATAGTATGTGTAAACTATATTAAGTAAACAAGTGTGATATTAAATAAACAAATAAACATACTGTAAAGTAAACTAAAACTAAGCTATGTAAATACAGTTTAATAAAAACAAAATCAAATCTAATGATTGGTTGATGAGTAAAGGAGTGGTATACTCAGCTCCCACACAGAGAAAAAACTCCTCAGTGAATAGCTTTCTCTCAGCCAACCAACCAGTTTTATTTATTTCTCCTTTGTGAGGTCATGCACCTGTCAGCACTATTATGAGGCATGACTTCACAAAGGAAAAGCAAAGCAAACTGATTGGCTGAATGAATGCCCACTCAGAGTTTTATCTGTTTTTCAGTATTGGTAGAACTGTAAGTACAAAATTCTGATGATGCATTTGGTAGAATCAGAGAATGAGCTAACAAGAAAAATGTCACAGAAAAATTAGTGCCACTGAAGAAAGCAGGGAGATGTCTGGAGAATAATGCACAATTGAGAGTGAAAAAGCGGTACAGTGGTGAATGAGCAGAACTGGATAAATTTCTGTGCTTGGGAGAGTAAATTGCAGTATGGCTCTTGCTCCACCAAAGTTCAAGACAAACACAGTATTTGAACTTAGCCATTCAGCAAATAGCCTTTTATTTTCTGTCCTGAGTTGTCCATATACACACTGCAATACTGCACTAACCCTTGATTTTAATCTTTGCTTTTAATTTATTCATGTTTTAATATAGATGTATTTTTAAGTTTGTAAGTCACCCAGAATTACCTTATGGTAATGTGGGTGGCCAAAAAGTTTATAAATAAATAAGTTAGTTGCATGACCATTATTATTTGGATACAGTGTACTTTTTCTTATGTTTTTCTTCCCATAGCAGAGCCTTTGTGATGCCAAAATAAATGACAGAAAATCTATTACATTGAGGGAGCATGTGTGAATTGAGCATTTAAACAGAAAGCACAAATTCCTGGCATGGGACTGGGCTATTTGAGGGACTGTCTTTTCCTGCTGACACCAGCCAGCCCCATCAATCTCACAGAGAAGGTTTGCTGTGGATCCACATTTGGTGGGTCTCAGGACATGTGCCTTCTCTGTTGTGGCACTTTCCCTACAGAATGTTCTTCCCAAAATTAAGTCAGCCCCATCCCTTTGGATTTTCCAAAAAGCCCTTAAGAATTGTTTAGGTGACCAGGACCGAATGTGATGGAATGTGCACCTGAAGGATCAGTGGGAGAGTTTGCCCAAGATGGAGTTTTTCCAGAAAGAGACTTGGATCAAGAGATTGAACAGCCCTGAGCTGGATGAGACAGACCAGGAAAAAGCTTCAGTGTAGCTTGAATTTGCTAAAGACTCTGTCAGGATATGTCTAATAGGTTATAAGGTTATAGCTAAAGTTTAGCAAGATTTTGTCAATTAGGTGTTAGCAAATAAAGGGTTGAACTCAATTGGATTTCACTGTGCCATTTCTGGGCCTAACATTTCCTTCAACTGTGGGATTCCTAGTTTTTTAAGATATTTATTATTATGGTCTTTTATATTTGTATTTGCTATTTTGCCCTCCCTAGTTTTTGAAAGGGGAAAAGTGAGCGATGGGAAGGATACTTTCAGACTTGCATGATTCTGGTAACATAACCTCAAAAAGAACCATGGTGGCACAGTGGTTAGAATGCAGTATTGCAGGATAATTCTGCTGACTGCCAGCAGTTCGATTCTTAATGGCTCAAGGTTGACTCAGCCATCCATCCTTCCGAGGTCGGTAAATATGCCAAAAAAGGGTCAGATATGTGGGCAGCAGATTTTTCCTTCGGCATGCTTTCTTACTGGTCCCAGCACTATAGAAGAAGATTTTAATATTGCTGTTGTAGCGCTACCTCTTCAGAGGCCGCCAATGCCCAGGCCCTCCCGGCCACAACCCCCCTTGTCCAGCCTTGCGGTAATGTTCTTTAGAGATCGGTGAGATGTCTTACAACCGGAACTCATGCAGCATTGATGGGTGGCAGGCTCTTCTTGTTGAAGCAGGACTTTCAGGCACGAACTTAACCGGTCACAATGGTTGATG
>NW_015386425.1:602428-604941 GCF_001527695.2 Protobothrops mucrosquamatus
ACCCTTGATAGAAAAATAAAATAAGCTTCCAGACCTGCTCCTCTCAACTCCAACCACCCCGGCCTTCTCCTTTCCTTTCCTTTTCTATCCTTCCTCCTTCCACTCACGCCAGCCACACCCAAAGCCAACTGCAGCTGTCCCAATCTTTTCCTTCCCGGTCAAGCTCCTGCAAGCACTCTCAGGCAGTCCCCGCTACACAGTGAAGAAAACATCTCCATCTAAAAGAACAATATGGCATTTATATTGCTGAAATGATAGAAAACATTTACTAATTTATTGCCTCATATCACATAAGATACACGTATATATAATATATAGCAAACATGTGTAGTTTCTTGTCCTCTTACTGCCTCAGCTTTTGTGTTCCATATTAAACATGGTCCAGACCAGTTTGCTGTCAATTGAAAAGGTTGGCTTTTCTGGGGAAGAGGGGCTGGAAAAGGAGCTGGCTGTTTCTTTGCAACAAGCTTCAGTGCAGGCAGCCTTATTCTGTGTTTTTGTGCTCTTCTAGATGCTCAGAGATTCCTTGTTTCAATTCTTCCACTTCTTTAGTTAAAGGTCTTTGTTCTTTCTGAGGGAGAGGAGAGAGTGCCTGGTTTCCAAATGAAAACAATTGTATTTCTCTACTGGATTCTAACACCAACTCTTCCTTGTTTGCCTCTACAGTCTGAGTTACTTCTGGCAAGGATTTGATTTCGCTGTCCTGGGTGGACCTTTGCAGCTCTTCCAGTTCTGCTTCTATGAATACTTTATTTCCTATTATAAATCAACATTGATCTGCTAGCATCTGTTCTGTTATTTCTGATTTTGATTTCTATTTCTAGAACTGGTGCATTCATTTCAAATATTCTCTTCTTGTTGGACTTGATCTGTAATAACAGATTATTACTTCTTTGTTTTCAATCACTGTATATTTGTGATGGGTAAACATCTTTTCTTCCAGTAGTTCTCAGCTACTAGCCCTGGTTGCTCAGCCAGCAGTCCTGAGCAGTTACCTAGGTGTTGTTGTTGTTGTTGTTGTTGTTATTACATCATCATTGTCATTGTCATTGTTGTTAATCTTCAAGTCAATTCAGTCTGGGACTGGTTAAAAACTTAACAGTTCAAGTCCTAACCTAGGACCTAAGAGCTATTAAGGTAGCATCTGAGTACACAGGTAGTTCCAAATAGGGTGGTTTTTGCAAAGTCGGAATATTTAGGTCTAATATGTTCAAAATTTTCATGTATCTAAACAGGCCTTTGGGTATTGCTTTTGGTACAACCATTTATTTCTTCCTCCATAATCGTTCAATTTGCAAAGCATGATATTTTGTTATTTTCCTAGCTGTATTTTAATTATTATTATTATTATTTTACTTATTATGATTAATCTTCAATTCAATTCACAGGTAAAAACTTAACAGTTCAAGTTGTAACCAAGGACCTAAGAGCTGTTAAGGTAGCATCTGAGTTTATAGACAGTTCTGAGTAGGGTGGTTTTTGGCAAAGTCAGGATATTCAGATCTAATAAGTTCAGAATTTCCATGTAGCTAGATGGTGATGATGATGATGATGATGATGATGATGATGATGATGATGATGATGATGATGACGATTAATCATCATCACAGTCAGCCAGATGTTCAGACTGGGTTTGGCATCTATCTATCAAGTCCTTCCAAGGACTGGGGATAGGCAGATCTGGATGTTTGATGGTGTTACAGATATCATCACAGGATGGAAGCTGTTTCTAGTAAAGGCGCCTTTTGCAATTGACTATTGGCGAATATGTCAACCCCAATGGTATTGCTATTATTATTATTATTATTATTATTATTATTATTAGTAGTAGTAGTAGTAGTAGTAGTAGTAGTAGTAGTAGTAGTAGTAGTAGTAGTAGTATATTTATATGCTGCTCAACTGACTGGGAGTCTGTGTCTTATATATTTACAATTTTCACCTGTTCCATGTTCCATAGTTTTGGGCAAGAAATCTGAAGGGGCTTTTTTATTTTCAACATTTCGATTAAGGAGAGGAGTCTTTGGAATAATGGCTTAGAACTCTCCAGATGGAAAGTTCAGCCTATCTGCTGGCAGTTTGCAATAATTCTTTATTTGATTGAAACAAGTCCCTCAGTGTCACTTCATTCCTATGAAAGATCTATGACCACATACAGTATTTAGAAACTGTTCAATTGACCTGCTGCTTTGGGATATGCGTTTCCTAGAATGTCTGACACATATTTGTTCTCCTTCAAATATTCTTTTGCCATCTTGGTTGTCTCATACTGATCCATGACAAGTTAACAGATCAGATCAATTCATTCAAAGAATTTTTTTTGTTCAATATTTATGTAAAGCCGCTGGGGGAGATCATTCGTGGCTTTGGGGTGGATTTCCATCAGTACGCTGATGATACGCAGCTGTACATTTCCACCCCAGGCCACCCCAACGATGCCCTTGACGTGATGACCCGTTGCCTGGAGGCCGTACGGGTCTGGATGGGGAGGAACAGACTCAGGCTCAACCCTTCCA